>NC_135486.1:1588380-1708486 GCF_052094955.1 Ictidomys tridecemlineatus | reverse complement strand
GGCCTGGTGGCAGGCATGCTGTGCCACTGTTTGTAATGGTTATTTTGTGTGAGTAGATAATTCCGGCTTCTTCTTGCTCTGAAGCCAGAGGTTCTCAGGCCAGGGGAGGGTAAGTGCAGCGTGCAGGTTGGCCATCCAGATGCCCTGTCCCCTCTCCTCCAGAGAGGAGACATTGCCCAAGCACCCGAGGCGCGATAGTTGGCGTGTGTGTTTTAATTGTATCTGTGGATAGTTACACCGATGTGGGTTTAAAGAAGGGAGAATTGGAACCTCGTGGAGTTGTGCCTCTCTGGTCTGATGGGTTCCACAGTCATTGCCCCCGTGGGATGGACAGAGCAGCTGGCCCTGTGGCGGGCTCACCAGGGGCTCCCAGGGCTGCGATGGGGCTCGGGTCACGCTCTTGCGGAGCCCTTGGCCACTGTCACACTTGTTGGTGACCCTGTCAGAGCACCTTCGACTACCTTTTGCTTGTTTGTCTAGACCCCTTCTCTGAATCAGTCCCCTCGAGGATGGACGCCGTGTCTCAGCCCAGGTGCCCAGGGGCCAGGCGAGGGGCTGACGCAGCGACTGCTGGGCTCCTCTTGGGCCTGTCCTGTGCCTTCCAGTTTCTCATGTGCTATGAAAGTACAGGTCCCTCTGGCTGCCCAGCTGGCTGCAGTGTGTCCCTGGACAGGTGGCCGGTGGTGGGGTCCCAGCATGTGTCCAAGGAGGCCATGTTCACACGGAGCCTCCTCCTCTGGCTGCCGCACTCCCAGCCGCCCCTGCGGAGGCCATCCCCACCTGTGAGCGTTCCCACGTGCCTCGGTGGCAGCCTGGAGCCCGTCTGCAGCCACTCCCCTCCTTCCTCCCCTGCCAGCCCCTCTCTGCTCATGCAGCAGCGGGGCCACAGGCCTCCTGCTTCGGGAGAGCACCAAGAGCCTGTTGGGTAGGGGCCCAGGGCAGTGGCCCTGCCCCAGGACTGCCAGTCCCCAGGGGAGCCTCAGAGCTGTCTCCGGGGCTTGAGGCAGCAGCACTGTACTCCCACCTCTCCGTCTCCCCCCCCCCCCATCTGTGTCCCCACCGATGGCTCCCAGAACAAGGTTTGTGGTCTGGGAAGGGGAGGGATACTGCAGGACCCCATCCCACTGTCCACCTGTCTCCTTTCAGGCCTGTGTGACCTGTCATAACCACGTGCACACATGTGCACACACGTTTGTACGTACACACGACAGAAAATTGCCAACTTGGCCACCCCACTAAGCAGGCAGAGCCTTCCTCCTGCTGTCAGGAGACGAGATGCCCTGTGCCAGGCCTGGCTGAGGGGTGTCCTTCTCTGGTCACCTGACTCTGTCTGTGACCTACGAGGTCACCACAGGGCCTCCCTTGAGCAGTGCCCAGCTGCTGCCCACAGCAGTATCTGAATGCTGTTGTGCAGAGTGAGCACTTTGGGCCACCAAGACCTCTGATTTAGAAGCTCGATTTGACTCTGGGGTGGCAGGAGGGTGCCCTGTGAGATTTTCCTAGGCCACGGCTCCGCTGCTGGGGTGCAGTTTCACGAGAGGGCAGGGTGTTCTGCGGGACCTGTGTCGGAAGCAGATGGCCTGTCCAAAGCCTCCGGGGGCCTCCTTCGTGGTTTGAGGTGTCCCTGCTGGCCGAGGGTGCGGACCTCAAGCGTGGCGGGGTGGAGTGGTGGCCAAGGCCGCCCTGCACTGCAGATGAAGGAGGAGCCGGGCGAGGACTGACTTTCATCTTGGCTTAAGGGCCAAGCAAGGCTCCCCGGCCACGAGGAACTCCGCTGACCTCTTCCTCAGGCCCCTTACAGCTCCTAGCACACACTCCGAGGCCACTATTGGAAGCACAGAGCCACGCCAGGATCCCTGCTGTGTCCCAAGGGCTCTCAGCCAAGGCTGCGGTGGGTGGAGGTGAAAGGAAAGGGCCTCCCTCAGCCCCTAGGTGAGCCTGGCTGTTGGGGAGGTGGGTGCAGCCAGCTCCAGGAAGGGCCTGGGGTTGTGGCGTGGTCTCTGTTGACACCTTTTCTTGAACTTATGTGGGACTACGGTGTGACTGCTCCCCGTTGGCTCTGCAGCTCAGAGTGGGTGAGGGACGCCGTCCCGCAGCCCTGCAGAGGTATCTCCCCACGGCTCAGGGAGGGGTCAGCCTTGGGGAGGTTTGCTGCCTCGGTGGGGAGCGGGCCTGGTGGGCCCTCTCCTCATGGTGTGTGAGGGCTGTCCTCTGCAGCCTCTCCCTCTCCCCTCCTGAGCTCAGCTAGCCAGCTCAGCCCTGATTCGAGGGCAGCTTGGAGATGGTAGCCAAAGAGTGAGGCTGGAGAGTTACCTCCCAGGACTAAGGGGGAATGCTGAGACATGTGCAGAGGCTTTTCCCACCTGCTGTGTGGGCCTGGGGCCGACCCGGGTGCCCTGTCCAGTGCTCACCAGTGAGAGGCCCGGGGAGGGCGAGGCAGCCAGAGTGAGTTCCTCCCGGGCTTCCTCCCGTGTGGCCCTGCCTGAGGGTCTGTCCCTTCACGGAAGCCACAGCTGCCGCGCTGTGTCTCTGGGCCGTCTGGGCTCCGGTGCCTCCTTGCCCGGCGTCCTCAGGCCTGGTTTCTGGCCCCAGGTTCTGCACCACTGCTTTCCTTCAATCCTGCCCAGGCCCAACACCACCATGGAAAAGGAAGAGGAGGGTCGACCCGTGGGACGTGGGTCGATCATTTCTGGGTGGGACTCAGGACCTTGGCTTGTTCTGAACAAAGGCCTCAGAATGGGTGGGTGCGCCCTGGGGAGCGAGGTGGCTGGGGTCGAGGACGTGTTCCTGGGTTGTGAATCAGGTAGGCTGTGACACGGAGGCAGGGCCAGCATCTTGTTCTAATTCTTTACTGACCCCTCCTCAACATCTTGATAATTTTATAGACGATTGTCATTCTTACTTGTGAACAAGGGGCCTGTGTTTTCGGCTTGTCCCTGGGCCGTGTGCTGGTCCTGCTGGGACGAACTGGGATTCTGAGTAGCACCTGTGTGGTTGGCGGGCGAGGCCGGGTGTGGCGCGTTCCGCCCGTGGTGGGTGAAGGGTGGACAGGGAGTGCTGTTCCTGTCCCTTGGTGTTTGGGTGTTTGTGTGAGCTAGAGAGCTGTAGTTGAAAAATAATTCCTTTGTGTCCAGTTGGTTCTCTTCCCTCTCCTCAAAAGTCTACATATAAATTGCTGTTGCTTATTGCCCTGTCATAAACCAACCCAAAAGTCAGAGACGGACACTCCACGGCATTGATTTTGCTGGTGGTTCTGCAGCTTGGGCAGGGCTCAGAGGGGTGGCTTGCTCTGTTTAGTGCAGGGTGGGCTGGGTGGCTCAGCAGGGAGGGAGGGTTCTTCCCGAGATGGCCCCTGCTGGTGGCTGTTGGCAGGTGCTCCTTGTGCCCCTCTGCCCGTGGAGGTTTGCTTGGGCCTCCTCACAGCACGGGCTGGATCCCAGCATCAGTGATCCCAGTGACAGGAAGAGGAACTGCTGTCCCCTCAGCCCTGGCCTGGCCAATGCACAGTGCGACTGACTGTGACGTCCAGCGTCACAGAGCATCCCAAGGCCCAGCTCTGTACCCCTCCACAATGTGCCCGCCTGTTCCTGGAACAGACTAGGACCACAGCGAGGGTCTGGGTGCTGGCTCGGTGGTACAGCACTCATCTAGCAGGTGTGGGGCCCTGGGTTCGACCCTCAGCACCACATAAAACTAACTAAATAAGTAAAACAAAGGTATCGTGTTCAACTACAACTGAAAAATAATATTAAAACAAAAGACCACAGTGTGGTGGGACCTTTCTCAGAGGAGTAGCTTGGCTCCTGGTTCCGGGCTGTGGAGTCACCCCGGGAGCAAGGGCGGTCCCCCTCTGCACGGCCCAGTTCTCAGCCTCAGCACGTCAGGCGGGCCTGAGGAAGGTGTCCGTCGGCTTTGCCTCACTGTGGCTGGACGCCTGATGGACGCGGGCACCGTAGAGGAGGGCGAGGTTTGTGGCGGCTGGGTGTGGGGTCTGGTCCATGGTTGGCCAGCTCCATTGCTCTGGGCCTGCGTGAGGAGAAGGTTGTGGTAGGGTGGGTGGGGGACCACTGCTCCCCTAAGGGTGGCCAGGAAGAAGAGGGGAGGGGCCACAGGGAAGACACCTCCCAGGGCAGCCCCAGCCAAGACCCCCAGCCACGCCCACGGCGGCCGACAGATGACAGCTCCCGCAGCCCAGGCACCTCCCCACGGAGCCTTCCTGCGCTCACAGGAGCCCGTGGGGACACTCACCCAAGCCCTGACAGGAGGCATCGCAGCGCGTTTGTATGATGGCTGAAATAGCGTCCAGGAAACAGCCTCCCGTTAAGATCAGGAGGAATTCTCATTCGCCGTTGGTTGGGTGGCCTCAGGATGTGACCGTCTGTGGTCGGAGGCAGAGGGGCGGCTCAGGACTGCCGGCTGCAGTGGCCTCCAGGGGCACCTAGGCTGGGAGACTCCTGGGGGTCATGGGAGCACACCACGCCCAGTGCCCTCTGGGATGCTCCAGGACCTGCCTCTGCATGGCCCTGCAGGTCTGCAGGTCGGGGCTCGCGGGCCCTGGGCAATGGCCCTAGGCTGGGAAGACAAACCTGGGAACCAGCCGGTGACCCTGAGGTTGGGGGGGTGGCCTTTGGAGGGTGCCCCTTCCCGCAGGCCTTTGGGGCTCCCGGGGCAGAGGCTGTGAGAGCCGTGCAGGCTGCCACGTGGGACGGATGGGTGCCGAGGCACAGCAGCCCTGCCTCTCCTCTCCTAGGTGGGGGCAGGCAGGTGTCAGGGCATCCCACGGCCCGGGGTCCAGCTGAGGAGAGAGGCTTCTTACTCACACTCGGGCACCTGGCCCAGGATGAAGGCTCTGGAGTGTTTAGGCACAAGTATGAACCACCCTCAAAGGGTGACGTCAGGCCCTGTGTCCAGTTTGAGAAACCTCTGTGAGCAGATGCAGAGACTCTGAACCCAGGCCGGCATCCCTGGGGACCAGTACAGGGCCCTGGGGAAAGAACAACTAGGAATCTGTTGAAGGGAGTGCTCAGTGTGGGGGTTCCTTTGTGTCTGTGGGTGACGTTGCAGACCATGACTGTTAGAGCAAAGACGATGGACAGTCTGAGCAGAAGCCCACTCAGACCTGGGCCATTCTAGCAAGTGCTGCCACCGTGCAGCTTCACATGTGAGGTCTTCCCATTGTCCTGTGGGTGAGTACGTCCACCAGAGATGGTGTAAACTCAGCTCGCTTTCCTGGGGGCCTGCCGCAGGCCTCCCTGTTGCGCTGCAAGCAGTCCCGTGGGGTGGGCCGAGCTCTCTGGACTCTTGCTCTGTGGCCACACCACAGGTACCCTAGCCTCTTCTGACACCGCATAATCCCCCGAATCATTCACGATGATACAACAGGACCACGCATGCAGGGGCAGGGAGAGGGGAGGGAACAGAGCTAGGGCACACGTGCACCTGCCCCCCTGGGCCGGCACCCTTGTCGATCGCTCCTTCTGCCCAGAGAGTCCGGTCGGCCGTTTCTACTTCCTTCAGAGTTTGTGAAGACAGAGCTGTGCTGCAGGCTTCTTCACTGACCGCTCTGTCGAGGTGTCCTGGGCTTCTGGCCGGGTCGGCTTCCTGTTGGGAGCAGAGGCGCAGGACAGGCAGAGCAGGGCTTCCTCCACCTCCCTGCTTGCTGGCTTTATCATTTGGTGTCCCACCAACTCTGCAGAGAGTGTCTGAGGGGAAGGCCCCTGAGACCAGACCTGGGCAGAGAGGACAGGTCCCTGTCGCCCACTGCTGTGAAAACTGGGACTGTGCCTGAGGAGGGGCGGTCCACACAGGTGGACGAGTGTCTTTCCCTTTTCCTGCTGGGCCATGAGTTGGGGTGACTTCTTTTGGGGACCTTGAAATGGAGTGATCTTCAGAGAGCTGGTGCTGCTGTGACGGGGTCTGGCCCTGAGGAGCCAGCCAATGAGCAATGCAGGTCCTCAGTGGTGCTTGCATCCTGGCCTGGAGGAGCTGCCCAGAGTTGAGCGGGACCACAGTGGAAGCCCAGCCTGCAGGAAGGCCTGGGGAGCTTCCTGGAGGAAGGGCGGGGCGGCAGGCCTTCCTGAGGCAGAGGCCGGGGCAGGTCACAGGTGCCCTTGCATCTGGGGCTGGAGGCCACAGATGAGCTGACAGACTGCCCTCAGCCCCCACCAGGACCTGCTCGGTTTTGCCACTGGGGGCTCTGGCTAGGCAGAGGTGCCTTCCTGCCAGGTTTTTGTTATTAAAGTTGATCCCATGTATCAGGAACTGGAAAGCAGGCCTTGGAAATCGGCATCGAGTGGGATTCCAGGCCAGCTCTGCAGCAGGCTGTGCCAAGGGCTGGGGGTGGGGCGCGTGCCGCAGGCTCTTCTCAGCATCCAGGAGTGAGCCCCGGCATCACTCACCCTGTCAGGGTACCTCGGTGGTAATCACTTCCAAATGGTGCGGGGTGGGGGGCTCCCTCCAATCACCCGAGGAATGTCTTGACTCGGGGCGGAAAGGGAGGGTTTCCATAAGCATCTCCCCTTTCCAGAGGGGACCAGCGATAGAATCTGAGACGCCCCTAGCTCTCTCAGCATCATCTATAACCATATCCATGTCAACAGAGGGAGGGGGAGGGGCCGCGGTGCAGGGTAGCGTCAGGTCCTCAGCTGGCCAGGAGAGCTGGCCAGGAGAGCTTCCAGGAGGAGCGGAGCACCCTGCATCGATCCCCGCCTCCCCAGCGCCTCCCGAGACAGGGACGGGAGTCCCACAGAGGAGGTACCTGGTTTGGAGGGTCCCAGGTTCAGAGCTCCTGCCCGTCTCCCCCCGCCCCTGTGGCTTCTGTTGGCAGAAAGCCTGAGGCTGGAGGGGGCGGGCTTGGCCGCGAGGCTCCTGGGCAGGTGTCCTGAGCCCTTCGGGTGCGCTTGCTGTTCTCCCTGGCGTCTGGCTGGACGGCGGCTCTGGGTTCCTTCAGGCCTGGTGGGTGTTGAGTGGGCCGGGGACCGGCCTCCAGTACAGCGGGCCGGTTGACTGGATCAGCCCTGGACTAAAAATTCCTGTGAAAACACTGATTTTTCCTCAAAACCATTTCTTCCATTCGACTCCTTTCCTCTCCCCCTTCCTTACGTGGAGTCAGGCTCCGGAGGCCGTCTCTGGCCCTTGACCTCCTCAGTGGCTGTGACCCAGCCTCAGGGAACAGTGGAGACAGGGGAGGCAGCCTTTGTGACCACGCTGGGCGGCCTTCGCAGACTCCGGGTTGAAGCTGGTTTAGAAGGTGTTGCTGCTCAGGGACTGTGTGCATCCCACCCCCGTCCACGTGCACCCCACACAGGGTTCACATGTGGATGCTGACTTGCAGTGCGGCCTCTCGGTCCTACCTGTGGGCCAGCGGACCTGGGTTAGGGAGGCTTCTTGTGGCAAACAGACAGCTCAGGAGGGCTTCGAGGTCTGGAGGTCACGGTGAGTCAGCTGTGTCTCACAGCACACTCTGTGCCCTCACAGCCCCTCTAGGGTAGAGCAGTGTGTGTGTGGGGGGTGGAGGGTGCTGCTCCTCATACTGCCTGTGGCACGGGCCCATTTGTAGCTAAAAACTCTTTCACTGGCCTTGGAATTGCTCAAAACAGGACCCACCCCCCAAATCTGGCACCTTGAGTACCCAAAATTCTTGTGGAATATTCACCAACTCTTCTGGATAACAAATATGTGGAAGATCTAAGCCTGTGATTGCAGCTACTTGGGAGACTAAGGCAAGAAGGTCACACGTTCAGAGCCAGCCTGGGCAACCTGGCCAGATCAGGTCTTATAAATAAAAAGGGCTGGGGTGTGAGGAAGTGGCAGTGACCCTGTGTTCAATCCCTGTCCTCCAGTACCGAAAGAGAAAAGACCTAAGCATTTTCAAAAGTGGTTTTCTCAGGTGTGGAGGGATGAGTTATGAAGGCCAAAGATGTCATGTGAATTGGTTTTCACACAAGTTGGGGTTTGTCTCTCACTCCTTGGCCTCCTGCTCCGGCTCTCTTCCTCTGGCTTCCGTCCTGCTCCCAGAGCCCTCCGTGCTGGTCAGCAGAGTGGCTGTCCTGCCATCTCCTCACTGTCGCTCCTGGAGAGAGCAGGGAAGTGGGCCGCTCTGCCCTTGCTGCCCAGTTCCCTGCGTGAGCCCTGGGAGTCCTCACGGCCATTGTCCATGCTCAGGGCAGCATCTGTCTTCTGCTGCAGGCGGGTAGAGGGGAGCTGCCAGCCCCTGGGGCCAAGCCACCTCCTGTCCACCACCCCACTCTGCCTGTCAGCTGGGCACAGGGAGGTTGCACTGCCCACTCGCTTCCAATGAGACTGGAAGTCGGACAGAGGCTACCAGACTGCAAACCGTGTCAAGGCCTGGAGGGATCAGGGCCAGACAGACATGTGTTGGTGTGAGAGCCACCAGCAGGCTGTGGGTGAGACTCAGGGCTGACTGCATTTGGGAAGGTGCCATCACGGTGTGCTACAGACAAATGGAGAAAGCACAAGCTGTCAATCACGTGGCTCTAACGAGAAATGTATCGGTTAGTGTTTGCCACACGAGTGCTCCATAACAAAGCATCCTGGAACTTGGGCTGGGAACACCAAGCTGTTTCCGCCCCCCGGGGCCCTGTGGGCAGGGCAGCTCTCTCTCAGGATCACCTGGAGTTGGCTCCAGCCTTCAGCTGGGAATGCGGGTCTAGTCCACCCTGTCCTGGGTCAGCAGCCTGTTAGACCTGGTCTCACGGAGGAGGATGGAAGCCAAACCACACACTCATGTTCACCACATTCTGTTGCTCAAACAAGTCATATGGTGAGGTCCCTCATCAGTGGAGGAGGGAGATCACTCTGTATCAAAGGGTGAACGTGGATGGTCACGCAGTGCCGCCAGCTGTTAGACACCCCCAGATCCCTCGGCCCGAGTCCTGAGGTTGGATAAGAAGGACCCGAGGGAGGGCAGGCTGCGTGGGGGGTGGGTGAGTTCCGTGGGTGTGGGGCTGCAGGCCCAGGCAGCTGCCGGGCAGGGAGGAAGTGGCTTTCCGGGGCACCCGTGGGTGGACCCCCAGGTGTCCTTCCGCATGGCTCCTGGAGGGTCAGGCTCAGCCCTCCCCACCCCGAGCCTCCGGAGTCCGTGCTCACCCCGCCGTGGCCTTGAGCAGCTTGGGTGAGGCTTTCTGCCTGTCGGTGAGACGGGTGACGGAGGGGACCAGCTCTCAGGCTCACGTGGCACCTGCCAGTGCCTGGGCCAGACTGTCTCTGTTTCTCCTGAGCAGACTGGCGGGCAGGGAGACTGACACTTTGGGCTGGCGGGCAGCTGCCAGGGAGGAGCAGACCGGGCACCGGGAGATGGCAGCAGCTCACCTTGCCAGACTGTGGAAGTAGGGACCGGAGCTGGCAGGCGATGGGGCGGGAGGTCAGGGGTCAGGTCACGGAGAGCCCTGGGTCTCCTGCAAGGAGCGTGGACCTGGGGTCTTCAGGACTTTCACAGCCGCAGTGACACTGAGGTGAGAGTGTGGCCGTGTGCAGCTGACTCTTCATTATCTGGGTTGGAGGAATAGAACGGCTGAAGGGACTCCAGGCCTCGCAGGGGCCCTTCATCCTGAGACTGGACCTCTCTGGGTGCAGTTCTGGGGAAAGGAGAGGCTGGAGTTCATGTGACGCTCGCCCTGAGCCTGGCACATTCAGCATACCTCCCGACCCGGGGAAGTGGGGTGCCTTCTTCCTGGAACTGAGGCCTGGAGAGGGTAGTGAGAGGGTCCGTGTGTCAGCGTGAGAATGATACATCGTCCTTCTCCTCCAGGCCCCACTGGTGAGGGCAGCTGACTTTCCTTCTGCGTCCAGAGCACCTCCAGAACTTGCTGGAGACCAGCGGGTGGTGTAGTGACCTCAGGGTCTCTCCTCCAGGCCTGGGCTCATGCAGCGTGGACAGCAGGTGTGCAAGGCACTTTAAGGCAACCCCTCATCTGGGATCCTCACCGTACACAGGCCCAGTGACCCACGGGGAAGCTGAGGGAGGCGCTGTGGCTCCTGTCTCGAGGTCACCCAGCTCCAAGGCTGGGGCCAAGGCTGTGGAAGAGAGCCCTCAGGGCAGAGGGGCTTCAGCTCCTGTGGGGTCTGCATGTGGGGGAGTCGCATCCTTCCTGGTCCTGCCTTGGCCCACCCCTGGGGACTGCCTGCTTCCCACCATGCCTTGCCTCCCTGGACCCCAGGCCTGGTGGTCTGCCTGAAGAATAGCCTTCTGCAGACAGGCCATGCCTGGAGGAGCAAGTCATCGGGTGGCCGGAGCCAAGTCCGTGACCAGCGCCATCCCGAGGGGCAGCCTTCATGGTTTCTTGGCGACTCCTCCAGCTGAGGAATGCGCTTCCCCCTCGTCTGTCCCGCACGTCTGTAAACTTTGATGAGGGTCCCTGGGCGCCCAGAGCGCCACAGTGGGTACGGCCAGCCAGCCTCACGGCCTGCCCGGCCCCAGCACGTTTGGGTGATCAGATGCGAGGCCAGGGAGGCGGCCCCACCTGTGGGTACCTGCACAGGAGCGCCCCCCCCCCCAGGAGGGCCGGGTGGGGCAGCTCCGCCGGAGTGTCTCCGAGTTCTCTATTCCTTGTGTTCTCTTGGCACACAGGGAGGGTCTCACAAGCTCCACGTCCTCGTTTGGGACCAACGAGCGTGAGAATGATACATTGTCCTTCTCCTCAAAGCCTGAGAAGCTTTGAGAGCTTATCATCATTTATCCTCAGTCATTCCAAGGACAGCTTGAGGCCATTACTCAGAACACAGATGCAGCCATTCCACTGAAAGAGGAGTAGAAGAATGAGGAGAAGGTGCCCGGGGCGTGCGCATGAAGCTGTGCTCTCTGTGGCCACGAGGGCCACGAGTGTGAGACCAGGCCCAGTGCCCCTGGAGGCCGGGGGCACAATTTCTGGCAACCAGTAGCCTGCCTGCATGGCTCAGGAACGACTGTCCCAGAGTCGTTGCGGCTCAGCAGAGGCCTCGTCCAGCCTCCTGGCCAAAGCTTCAGTGTCACTGTGGTGCCACTGTGGTGCCCGCGTGGGCTAGAGGGCATCACTGGGGACAGAGGAGGACACAAGGCCTGGACAGGAGCCTGTGGTCAAGGGCAGGCTGGAGTGAGAAGACGGGTTTCAACGGCTGCCTCTTCAGTGTCACCAGTGTCCTCTCCGACAGTCCCTTGATTCTCAGCCCAGAGGGCAGGAGAGTCGGAAGGGCAGCTGGGACTGGTTCTGTGTGGTCGCTGCCCTTCAGGACTCTGTGTGGCCCTGCGAAGGTCCCTCAGCTGCGCCTGGGCCTGGCACTGTCCTGCCACACGGAGAGGCAGTGCTGTCCTGAGGGTCCTTGGTGCTCTGGCTTTCTGGTTGGATGTCCCCCTCTCCGAGAGCCAAGGGACGTCACCTCGCAGAGCAGTCTGTTATGGTTTGGATGTGAGGTGTCCCCCAAAAGCTCCCGTGTGAGACAAAGCAAGAAGGTGTGGAGGAGCAAGGATTGGGCCGTGACCCATTCAGTGCATCAATCCCTATGGATTGAGGGAGTGGTAACTGGGCGGGGGTGTGGCTGGAGGAGGTGGTTCATGGGGGCGTGGCCAATCTGGAGAGGGGACTCTCTGTGCCACGCTCTTCCGCCATGATGTCCTGCCTCACCTGGAGCCCTGAGGGGTGAGGCTGTTCTCTGTGGGTTGAGACTCTGAAACCGCGAGCCCCAGATAAACTTTTCCTCCTCTACAGTTGGCTGGTCAGTTCATTTAGTCATAGCAGCGAAACAGCTGCGTACAACACAGCACTTCACCGACCGGGAAGTGGCTGTCCAGGGGCCGTCACTTGGCAGTCCTGAGCACCAGGAAGGGAGAGCCCCAGGGCGTGTGCTCTCCGGGGTCGTGGTACCCCCCAGTGGCTGGCTCTGATCATGTGTTAGTGCGTCTTGGACCCTGGCTGCCGTTTCTGACACCAGAGCAACACATTTAGCAGCGTGTCCTTGCTCCTCCCCAGACACCACGTTCCCTGGGGCTGGGCTGCTCAGAGGTGTCAACAGGACGGAGGGTGCTTCTCAGCAGGGCATTGAGGAGCAGGACATGAGCGTGGCAGGAAGCAGGGCGTCTTCTCATTCTCTGTGGTTTTCAGTAAACTTCAGGTCTTACGGAAATCAGAGGGTCATGGTATGGAGCTAGCAGAAGAGTGTGTGTTGGGGTGTTACCTTAGACTCAGGTGAGACTGGGGTGACCCAATGCTGTGTGGGGGTGGGGAATCAGCTGTTCAGCCATGCATGTGCCAGGTGGACGCTAGGCAGGTGGGGTAACACCCAGCAGACCCAGAGCCATAGAAAGTCCACTCGTTGAGGGAAGGGATATTAAAACGGACCCCGGGGCTTCCACAGATGGCATGGTGCAGCTGCCTGTGGCTTCTCACGGGGTCTGAAAGTGTGTCAAGCTGGTCCCAGAGCTGGGGATTTTGAGGCAGTGTCATGCATATTTGCACAGTGGGCAGTGAGGAGAATTTGCTCAATTTCATGCACAGGAAGCAGGTATTTGGGCTCCGTTCCGTTAGAAATCAGCCTGCTGCTGTCCCACTGCCCCTTTGAATTCCTAGCTCTTAGGTACAGCTGTGAGTCCCTCCGGTTGAGCTCCCAAGGTGCTAGGTCCCCCTGCAATGTGTCGGGGTCTACAAGCACCCTGAGAACGTGGGGGAGGAGAGGCAGGCGGGTGAGGAAGGGGAGGCAGGGTGGGCATTTCTACAATATTATATGCAAGTGCTCTGCAAACAACATGCAAATTAAAACAGCGTCTAGCGGAGCAAAGGGATGCAAATTTGCTTTTAATTTCTCTTCCGTGCCGTTGGAAGCTCTGCCAAGGCTTCCAGGGAGCGGACGTGGGGGGCGGGGAGGTGGGAGCTCAGGGAGAAGCTGAGGCTGCTTTGTGGTCAGTCACTTGACCGCTGGTCGGGTCTTCCTGTGCATGGAGTGCTGCTTCCCTGGAGGAGAGCTGACGAGAACCACTCTCACTATCGGGTTCTCTCTGCACTTAGAAACTCGGGGGGCTCGGAGGACAGGAGAAGGCTCTTAACCTGGGCCAGCTGCGGCTTCGGTGGGGAGGAGGAGGGGCTGGCAGCTCTGCAGGGCAAGGCCTTGGAAGCTGCCCTCATCCGAGTGAAGGCTGGAGATGAGAAGGTGCTTTCCAGGGGCCGGGGGTGGGGTTAAGCAGGCAGGTCGCACGTAGATCTAAGGCTGTGAGCCCTTTTAGTCAGCGATGGCTCTGGCAGCTCCAGTGCTGATTAGGTCCTGGTCAGCAGAGAGGTGTGGGGTCCAGCCCGAGGGAGGGGCCTCCGACCCAGACGTCGTCCACCACTGAGGGTTCTTAGGTTGCCAGCCCTGGGGGTCTGAGCCAGCCACCTGGCCACTGCACTGGGCAGGGCTTAAAGTTTCCCTGCCTGGGGGAGAGTCGGAGGGGCAAGGTGGGGGTTTGGGAGATGACGTAGGAGGACCGCGGCCACCTCTTGGAGCTGCCAATAGACAGTTCCTGAAAGGACACCATTCTTTTTCTTCTTTGGGGGTACGCCCTTGGTTGCCCTATTATCACTTATACATGCGGGAGCTCCAAGAGAGAAATATGTTTTAACGTCCTGAAACTGAATTATTAAGTGGGGATTAACTTGGTGTTGACTTTTCTTCATGGCTGATTTTCAGCATAAACTGGGTTTAAGGCATCTTTTGCTAACCCTTCTGGATTTTCGCAGAGCGCGTCGGATGAGCCGTTGGTTAGAGATCCCGTGCTCATGTTATTTGTGTAGGCTTTATGCCCTTTTCTGTTTTCCTCCCCTTTTATTCAATAATGATATCTTTCAGGCAGAAAATACCTTGTGACCTGTGACATTAAGGGCTTCCCGAGGCTGAGGGCTTGGCCTCGGGCAGCGCCTGGGTAGGAACCGAGGACCAGCTCCCTCCCCGCCAGGCAGCCATGCGGAGGGGGTCTGCGTTGGCAGAGGCTTCCTGGAGCTGCTGTGGAGACTGGCCGCACCCACGGGGGGCTGACCTCCACACCTTGCTCTTCAGCACCCAAGAGACCAGTCCATCCTGAGGGGCAAACGTCCACCGTCACATTCTTGTCAGGGAACAGACGTTGAAGGAAGAGGAGGGTCGGAGTGTCTGGGGCTGAGTGTGTCAGGACTCAGGTTTGGTTACGTCCTGGGGCTGAGACGTTCAATCTTTGGACAAGGTACTTAGCCTCTGGTTTCCATTTTGGTCATCTGAAAAATGGGAAAAATCAAAGTACTTCTTGGAGAAGTTACGAGGGTTAGGTAGGATTCTTGGAAAGAGCTCAGCATGTAATAGGTGCTCAATATCTGCTTCCTTCTCGCGTCCAGAGACCCTTCACAGGACGGAGTCAGAGCGGTGTGATTCATGGACCGCGTAACACACACGCCTGCAGTCTCCTCTGTCACCACTCTTAGTGGACTCTGACGTCCGCCTTGTAACAGGCACCTTCCTGACTCTGCAGGTTCCCCTTCCTTATTGCTAGTGGCTGCCCAGGTTATAATGGTAATTTGCTAAATTTCTAATTGTTGGTTATTTTGTTTGTTTCCAAGAACCATTGTCCTTTCTGCTGGCCTCTGGGTTCCAGCTCAGGGGAAATCAGGCCTTGGGTGGAGCCATAATATGCAGTGCCATCTTGATTTCTGGTGGGACAGTGACGAGATGCTCTCCAATGGTGGGGTAGCAGGTCACACGGCGCGACCACCAGCATCCAGGATGGCCTGTAAAACGTCACTCCCAGCCCTGGGCCCTAGGTTAACTGTGTGTCGGTGCAGCTGTCCTGCCACCGGGAAGCTCTGCTGATGCCCAGTCTGCCCAGACCAATTGCATCAGGAGCTCCAGGTGTGTGGCCCTAGCTCTGTTTACAGAACTCCCCAGGCTCTGGTTGGAGAGCCTCTTTCAGAGGTTTGCAGCCCAGGGCAGCAGTGGGAAGGGTCTGAGTGAGCAGGGTGGAGGCGGGGAGCTCTCCACGTCCACTCACTCAGTGACCAGTGTGTTCCAAGGCCCGTGCTGGGTGCTGGGTGAGACAGAAAATGAACTGCAGCTGAGCTCGCCCAGGGGACCTGCAGGTGAACCGTGTGACACTCAAGACCTCTCTTGCACCTGAGCCACCAGCGGAGGGCATTGCAAATGCAGACTGTGTGACTTTGGCTCTACCGAGCCCACCCTTGGCCTCCACATTGAGGGAGAGGAGGTGGTCGCTCTTCAGAGCAAAACAAATGCATGAAGACTCGTTGCCTGCCAACCAGCCTGCTCAGAAGCCCTGTTCTTGAAGCATCTACTCCCTCGCCCAGGAAGGTGCAGGGCCGGGAGGGACCCCGTCCTCTGGTCCGGTCGTGTACCTCAGGCCAGGTCTCTGGTGCTCACATATGCTGGGGTCTAGGGAGCTGCCTGAAAGCAGCCCAGGGAGAAGCAGTAGAGCTGAATGGAGACTGGGGCAGCGTGGGTGCCGTGGTGGTTTGTGGAACTGGCCCTTCTTGTGGGACACGGGCACTCGGCAGGATATGCTGCCCTCCCCCTTTGAGATGCAAGCTCCGGTGTGCTTGATGGGCTTTCCGCTCTCCCCGCCGGTGCCTGCTGCCCCACCCCTCAGACCCAGCGTGTGCCCGGCCTGCAGATCTCTCCGCCTGCACCCCCTTCCCACTGCGCTCAGGCCAGGCCTTCTGGCAGGGAGACTTCCCTCAGCTGGACTTGCACTTTGAGAGGCCTCTTCTGTAAGTTTGGTGCTCACTGTTTCTCTGGTCTTTGGAAGAGAACCATGTCTTAAGGATGAACATGGTTTGGCTGGAGGAGGAGGTTGAGAAGAACCACGGTCCCACTCACGGCTTTCTGTTCGTGCATATGCTTTGAACAGGACAGTTAATCCAGATGCTTCGCCTACTCTAAGGGTCACTGTTGTTCCTAGCAACCCCTTTTCTAGCTAAAGAAATATTTAGAGCAAGGGAAGAATAAGTGTGCCACAGCCGTACTGTGGCTCAGAACGGCACCCAAGCCCGGAGCATAGGTTCTGGGTCCATCTCTTAGATTTGCTCGAGCAGCGACATGCACTGCGTGTTGACCTCTGTTTCCCTGGCCGCCCCGGGAGAGGCCTGCCAGGTGGAGGGTCCTCTCAGATCAGCAAGGATGCCCACACCTGTCTGTCCACGGTTTGGATGACCACTGTCTCACCTTCTCTCTCGAGATGTGGAAGTACCTACACTTTTAACACAAGTGTGGATTCATTAGCACCAACTGGTCATGCACTTTGGTCTGGTTTAGGGGTTTTGACGTGGATGTCTTTACCTTTCAGGAGGCTGGGAACTGGGGAGAAAAATAAACTTTAAGCTTAGGAGGCAATGGCACTAGGTTATTCTCTTCAGAATATAATTAAATTTAATTATATCCGGTAATCAAGGGAGTACTCATTTATTACAGCCAATCTGAAACCAATGAAAAACCAAGTAGAAGAAACAAAAATCACTGTCATCTCATCACCCAGAAGTGATCGGCACCTAGCCTCTGCGATTTTCTCTTTTCTGCTCCTGTATTTTATAGGGATCATACAGTGCATCTTACTTTATAATCTGCTTCTGCACTTAACAGTTTATCACAGACCCTTTCCTGTGTCATTAAAAGTCGTTTGGGGTTTCCAACACAGTCTAAGTGGCAGTGGGAAACGGATGGGCCGATACATTATCCAGGTGTTGGACATCAATGCTCGCCTTTTCTTTCGGAATTTCTAGGTGAAACCCAGAGAAGAGCTTCAGACGTCTCTGTATGCAAGCGGTCATGTGCGTTTGATTTTTATGGGGGAAAGGCACAGCTTTTATCAGATACTCAAAGATTTAACTGCTAAGGTCCACCATGGGTAAGAAGTTTGCTAAGTTTAAATTCCTAGAAGAGAAATTGCTGAGTTTAAAGGATCTGCTGGTTTTTGAGGGTTTTGACATTGAAAGGTGGGCCTCTCAGAGGTGCTGGGCCATTTACACTGCCACCAACACCAGCTTGGAGGTCTGTTTCCCTGTCCCTAGTCAGCTTTGTCCAACCGACCGAGCCCATCTCTGGGCTGGCTCTTTGCTTCGCCCCCTGGGGCATGGCGGAGTCGGCACTGGGTTGGGGTCACAGCCGCCCGGAGACCCCACAGGGCTGCAAGAGGTTCAGCCCAAAGAGCCTGGGGCTGTGGCTCCTGCAGCGTTTGTCCCAGTCAGTGCAGACTGTCCCCCTGCTGACTGGACAGTGCCACGGTTAGGAGGCAGTTGCTAGGCCCAGACTCAGCGGGTCTGTGACTCACCGGGTGCCTGTGCTTCTGGCTGTGGCTGCACAGGTGTGTAAACAGGTCCTTTGCCTCAGCTCCGTCATCTGCAGAACAGGGATCTCACCGGTGCCCGTCTCCCTCACATGGCACTCAGTGTCCAGCACATGGGGAACTATGGACGGGACGCTCGTGCCCCCCCCCCCCCCAGCTCGTGTGTTGAGATCCCAGCCTCTGTGTGAGGGCATCTTGGAGGTGGTCTGGTCCCAAGGGCTGCACACTCACCAGTGGGACTGTGCCCTCGTGAACAAGGCCCACAGGAGCTGGCCGCCCCTTCCTCCGGAAGACACGGGAAGAAGGCACAGCCCAGGAGCCAGAAGCAGAGCTCACAACACACAGCACATCTGCCTTGGCCTCGGGTTTTCCAGCCCCGCAGCCGTGAGAGGCGCACTGGTGCTGTGTGGGTCGCTGGCGGGAGGTGGTCTGCAGCTCACCCAGCCTGGGAGGCCGGGAGGACCTCCAGGTGTGCAGGTCTGCGGCCTCTGCCCTCTGAGCTGTGGTGCTGAGAATCAGCCTCTCCCCTGCAACGTGCGCCATCTTCCTTTACCCTCCTTCTCCCTCTGCACATGAGACGTGACACGCCTGCAGGGACAGGAATGTCACTTGGTTCAGAGGGTGGTCTCGAGGGCCTGCTATGTGTGTGGGAGCTGTTTTATCGTAACAAACTGCACATTCGTCCAGTGTCACTCAGGTGGGGACAGTCTACATGGCCCCTGCAGCTGGCTGGCTGGAAGGAGCCCTCTGTGAGCCAGCTGTGCCACAGCCCTTCACTTTCCTGCGGGTTGGGTCTCACGTGCGGCTTGAACCCACCGGGTGTTCTCAACGATGGCTGGGAGTGTGACAAGGGGAGGCGTCTCAAGCCACCAGCCTCGGGTGGAGGATGGTCTGGCCCTGGGTGGATCTGCTTTGTCCCAGTTCCCTGGGTCTCAGTGAGTCTGAGCCCAGCCTGGCAGGCTTTTCCAGGGAATGAGGAAGTACGTGGGGTCTGCCACGAAGAGGAAAGGGCAGCGCTGTGCATCTGGCCAGCAGCAGGCGGGGGCACAGGCCGAACTGTGGCTGAGTACCCTGCCACCCGGATGGCGCTCCTGTGATGCTCCGATGGCCTCAGAGCCACCTCCCGGGCCTCCCCTGTGTGGCCCTTCCGTTTCGCCTTCTCATATAGACCGGCTGTGCCTACCCCACTCCCTCTCCTCAGCCTTGCCTCCAGCTTTTTCCTGTGGTCCTCGGAGCTCTGAAAATGGAGTGAACCAGGGCTCCTGGCTGCTGTCCCAGGGGGGTTTCCAGGAGCCACACTCCTTTCGGTCCACTTGTGAAAGCAGAGAACCCCCAGCACCTTGTAGAAACAGGGACCCAATTCTGCTTTCACCGCTGTTTCCCGCGGGCCGTCCCTGAAGCCCAGCCTGCACCTTCACACTCAAGCCTGCCCTTGCAGTCCCTGTCTATCGCGTTGGCTGAGCATGTGGGTCCAATCCCCTGCTCCACTCCTACTAGCTGCAGGGTCTGAGAAAGCTGAAGTGTCTCTGTCTCAGATCTAAGGACAGACAGGAGGACGGCCTCAGAGGCTGGGGGAGGTGCAAAGGGGCCAGCACCTGCCCGGCTGCTCAGCATCAGGCCTCCAGGGCACTTCTCAGGGCAGCACAGGGTGTCGGGAGGGCAGACCCCAGGTGAAAGGAGAGGGCTAGATTGTCCCCCAGTGTACTTTCCCCCTCCTGTGTGTGGCAGCTGAGCTGCAGAGAGGGCTGGTGCAGTCAGCAGGCAGAGCAGGTGGAGGAGGCAGGCCTGGGCTCTGAGCATCCTCTTCCTCTCCAAGCCCAGCAGGGTCTCCACGGCTGGGCTGCTTCCCACGCCTCGGGTGGTCACACCTCACACAGTGCTGTGGACCAGGAGTTGGCACTTGGTCAGTAGCTGCCCAATTTCTCAAGCTCAGGGCTGTGCAAACAGAGACTCCCCTGAGGTGGAGACGGCTGGCAGGGTGTGTAGGGCAACTGGTCACAGCCTTCTGACATCTTGTCTTGATGACCTGAAGCCTTTTCTACCACTGTGAGCCCTGCAAGGGGCAGGTCTACAAGGTGTGGCATTGAACAGAAGCTGGAGATGAATTCCGCAGGCGTCATGGAAGGGACACCAGGATAAGGAGCTCAGTGCCTCCAGGCCAGCGGTTCTGCACGCGCCAGGAGCCCTGGAAGGCTTGCTGAGGCAGGGGTCACTGCATCGAGTTTCTACAAGGAGCTGGAAGCAAGAGGTTGCCTTGCTAGCATGCTGCGTGGCGATACTGGTGGTTTCCGAGAACCAGGGTCTCCTGCCTTCCAGGACTGAGAGGCCCCGAGTCCTAATGCTCCTGCAGAGGCTCTTTCTTGGGAGCAGGTGGGGTGTGTGGTCTTCTGTGTTCTCAGCGCCTGGCATGCCTACTGCAGTGGGCACAGCACTCTGGAAGTACCCAAGATCCCAGGTCCCAATCTGTACAGCCCATAAAGTCACCACACTGGGAGAAAGTGTCTTGTGATTGGATTAAGGGTCTTGAGAAGAGGACCTTATCCTTGTTATGTGGGAGGAACCTGATCCATCTCAAGTCATTCAGAGGGCGGAGGACGTCTCGCTCTGTGAAGACAGCAGTGGAGACTGGCGTGATGTGGCCACAAGGCCAGGAAGGTTGGCACTGGCACCGCGGGGAGCTGAGTTGAGGGGCAGGCTTACCCGGAGCCTCCAAGGGAGCGCGGCCCTGCTGAGTGTTTCCCTCCAGCCTGCTGAGACTGACCGGCCTGCAGGCCTGGAGGCCGTGGGAGTCGACACCTGTTATCTTGGCCTCTGAGTTTGTGGTAATTGTTGCATTTGCTGTGGACTGGTGAGTCGGGGTGACCAGTGAGCAAGGTGAAAGGCACTGGGCACCTGAAGCAGGGTCTGTGGTCCATGTAACTGCGCCTCTGGCATGATGTGTCTGGTCCAGTGCAGCAGCCAAGGCCTGTCCCCGCCTGTCCTCCTTGCCCTCGCCCCTGGTGTTCAGCCCCTGCTGGGCTTCAGTGTACTTAAATTGGAGCCCCTGTTGGGGGGAGTTTCCTGACCGCCATGGACGCACCTCGCTGGGCGTGGAGGTGCTGACCCGCAGGCTCCCTAGCAAGGCTCCTAAGGGTGCTCACAGGCGGGTGTGGTCTGCCAAGCACCCCACAGATCGGGCTCCCACACAGGCCCTGCAGTCTGGGCTGGGGGCCCTCCTCCTTTTCCAGTGTGACACTGAGTCGTAGGAACCCACAGGTGACTTGGAGCACATCTCCACTCAGTCTCAGCCCCCGACTCCATGTCCAGTGCTCCAGATGCCCCATGGCTCTGTGGCCACCACACGGTACTGCGAGTGGACCTGAGGACTGTCACATGGAGTCTTCATAGTCCTCGGAGCTTGGACACTGGAAGGGTGAGCACTTTGTACACTGAGTCACATACACTGGCTAAGGGAGAAGTGGTCGGGAAGATTGAGGCTGGAGCCTTGGTGACAGCCATTGAGAGGGAGTTTCCCGTTCACCCCCATTCCTGTTGCTGGGGTCCTCTGCGGCTGACCCTGGACTGGGCTTGGGTGACAGCACACGCTAGGGTGCTGATGCCAGTGAATGCAGGCCCTGTGGGTGGCTATCTGTGGGGCCACTCTGCTCGAGCGTCGGGTCAGAGCGGGTGTTGAGCGGGGGGTTGCCAAGGCGAGTCAACAGCACCCTGCCCTTCCTCCTCCAGATGGACACAGAACCATAACTGCATCAATGTGACCACAGAGATGAGATGAAGGCAGGGGAGGGAGGCCAGAGTCTCTGTGTGTGTCCACGTCTGTTTGCTCTGTCTGCCCGGCACAGCTGCTGGCTGCCGCGATCTGCTCTGCCCATTGGATATTGCCTAGTGATTTTTATGGAGTTAAACCTAAAGGAAATTTGAGGAGGAGATACTTCCTGTACTTTAATTAGAGTTCTGAGTCTGTTTGCCTCAAACACAACTGTATCTCTGCACGTCTGTGGCCGTGTGGCTGCTGGAAGGGCAGAAAGGCCCCGAGAATATCCACCGTCTAGAGAGGGCTGTGTGAGGAGCTGGGTCCTGCCACCTGCCGCCGCAGAGCCGTGCAGACACACACACACACACACACACACACACACACACACACACACAACGCGTGCAGTGTGCCCTGTACAGATGCTTGAACAGTCCCTGGGGGACACACGTTTTCTGTTGTAATAAAGGGAAACACAGTCCTCAGCTGTAGCCTAGGAGACACGGGGTCCCCCCAGAATTGGAACCTGTGACTGTGTCTCGGCCGCCCGCCCGCAGGAGCAGCCCAGGAGGAGTTGGCTTCTCGGTGTCCTGCAGTCCCGGTGGCAGCCGTGGCAGAGACAGCTGCCTGCTGCTGCTCACACATGAATCCCTGGGGAGAGATAAGAGCTAAGTGGTGGCTGCAGAGGGGCCCTGGGCTGGACTCCCTGGCCAGCGCAGCCCGCCTCCTGCCTCCTCCAGACCACACTTCCCCTCCCAGATTCTTTCCGCCCCATCTCTGCGCGTGTTTGGGAATCACAGGCTGGAAGTGGACGCTGGGGAGCACCTCCCTGGCCCCCAGTGCTTGTGGATTCTTCATCCACGCTGACCCTGCCTGGGAGAGCGGTCATCCCAGTGACCGCCAGGACGGGCATAAATATTGTTCTCTCCGTTTAGCGACGTGGGCCCTGAGCGAGGGGAGCATTCTGTTCCTGGGGGTTTCAGTGGTTTAAACCTCCTGACGGGGAGGTGATGGAGTCCCTCATCTGGGTTTGTTTAACGCACTTCAGTTTATTATTCGCCTTCATGCTGGAGTTAATGAATAACTCAGTCTGTCTCTGAAGCTGTGCAGGCAAACAGCGGCCTGGCTGGAGCTCGCCCCAGGACAAGGGTACCCCGGTTCACACAATGGAGGCATTCCTGGGGATGGTCTATAAATCGGATTTTTAAAGTGAGAGAGTCTTTAGGGGAATACAGAAATCTGTTGGCTTGTTGATTCTTGGCTTCCTTGTTTTTAAGCAAATCCAAGGTGCATCTTGGAACAGGACCAGTCCCCTGACGGCTTCTTGGAGATGTACTGGGACAGGGATTCTTTCCCAGGACTCTGTTTTAAGGGGTGCCTAGGAGTCAGTGGAGCAGCACTGCTGGATCCTGGGATGCTGGGTGGGGTCCTGGGCAGAGAGAGGGTCCTGCACCCTTCCCAATGCTCATGGCACAGCGGGGGCAGAGGAGCTCCCAGCGGCAGTGCACCCTCGGCCACCACCCAGCCAGTTCTTTTGGCAAATCACTTTCTGAATTTGGGCCTCTTTCTGTAAGGAGGGCCGTCCAGACCCGTGCCCCTCCAGGAGCAGAGCTCGTGAACTCAGTTCCTGAGTCCCGCAGAGAGGGGGATCACGGTGTGCGAGGACTCTGCCTCATGAGGTGTGTTCTGCCCCCAGGACAGTCTTCAGGGTTGGATGGATGGGCTTGGAGGGTGCCCAGCCCTCTGCCAGCGGAGGAGCAGGTACTGCAGAGAAGTGGTGCTGTCTCTCTCAAGCTCCCTGCATCCCGCTGGCAGGACAAACGTGAGGACTACCATGTGATGTGGTTTCAGAGCCCAGGGCCTCGCAAACGCTAGGCAAGGGCTCTACCACTGAGCCTTGAAAAGCTGTATTTACAGACAGGGTCTCACTGAATTGTCCAGGCTGGTCTCCAACTTGCCATCCTCCTCTTAGCCTCCTAACTTGCTGGGATGATGGATGAGCACCACCCCACCCTTGTGAGTATTCTTTCTATTAACAATTTTAACATTAATTTGCATTGCAATTGTTTTCCAGATTTTAACCCATGTGGCTGATGGACAGAGAGCTGGGGAGCTTGAGTCAGAGTCATTTGAACTCCAGGGCACTTGAGAATGGTGGTCCTCTCCTGCATTCAAGGGCTTCACAGTGTGATGTGGTCACTTTCTTTCCTGCAGTTCTTTCCAGACATGGTCTTGCGAGTGCTCAGTTCACCTCCTTGAGGTGTTTAAAAATTGAAAAAGAGGGTTGTGCTTGAAGTTGAGTAGACTGAGTTTGAATCCTGGTTTTTAAACATGACCTGTGTGGGCTCAGGTCATCCTATTTTTTGGGATCTCAGTTTCCTCTTCTGTAAAATGACTCAGTAATAATCCTGCAGGATTCTCCTGGGATTGAGTGAGATGAAGAATGAGAAATGCTGTTTGGTGCCTGGTACATGGTGGGAATGTGCCCTTCTATTCTGGATCCTCTTACTTCATGTCTGCTGAGTCAGGGAAAGCCAAGGCCCAGGAAACTAAAGTAACTTGCCCAGAGTGAAGCTCAGTGTGAAAACCTGACTGTTTTGGACATGTGTACGTTCACTGTCCAGCCAAACAGAGTTGGTTCCAGCTGGAAGTGAGTCGAAGAGACTGGAGCCCTTCCCTGGCTCTGCCCTGGCTTCCGCCTCCAGGTGGGAGGTGGGCAGGCTGTCAGGGCACTTCTGGCACAGATCCAGCCCCCCCTCCCGCCGCCCTGGAGTCAAGAAGGGAGCGGAGGGTTGTCAAGTGCATGGGTAGCAGGTGCTGGTATAAGTCTTCTCCTCTGACCAGCCTCTAAAGCTGGAATTCCTGAGGCTGCCTGGTGAAGAGGCAGTCAAGGCTGGTCTGCCAGAGTAGGAGTGGAGGCCGTCTGGGCTCTGAACATGGGCTTGGTGCCAGGTCTCTTGCCCTGCAGTGGCCCAGGATCTTGCTTCCTCTTGGATTTCAGCCTTCAGTTTGCATGCCTTGGGCTGCATTTCTTTACTAGCCAAGGAGACAGACTAATTTTCCTAATTAGCTCACACTCCAGTCAACTCCAGGAGCAGTGTCCTATGTTGGCAAATATGACCCCTCCCTTCCTCCCCACCTTCCTCCCCACCAATTGAGCCCCCTCAAATGGACAGAGGTCCACTGCAGACAAAGGTGCTTGGAAAGGGTGCCCACTTGCTTCTTTTAGAACCTGTGGCAGTGTTTAACAAGCAGTCCTAGCTGGGGCTGCTTCCCTAGGAACCTGAGTCCAGATCCCCCAGGCTGAGCCCCTTCCTTTGCATTTGATGCCCTGGGGGGATGCATGGTCAAGGTGTGAATGACGTTCTCCCAAATGCCCCGTGGGTCCCATCTGTCAGAGCCTGGCCAGGTGAGCCCATTTCGCAGATGGGGAGTGTGGGGGCACTCTGGCTGTCCTCCAGGCCACCTCAAGCCTGTTTTTCCTCTGGTTGTGACTCCTGGTTCTGGTGGCTGTTGCAGATCGGGCAGAGATCGGGAAACCTAATGCCACCTCTGCACAGGAAGCAATCACCCACATACAGGCTGCCTTTATTCCCAGGAGAGGGCTGGGGTCCGTGGGCGACCAGGTCTGCAAGTGGACAGACTTCCGCAGTGGCAACGCTTGTGCTCTGAAAAGGCGCCTATAAATCTTGCTGCAAGAAAACAGTTTAACTAGAGGAGGGAAGATTAAAGCCCCTGTAGGCATATTCTAATCACTGCTGGCCAATATCAGCCAGCTCAGATGGAGAGGTGGCATCCCAGCAGAGGGGGCTGGGTAGGCCGCACCGAAAAGGCCGGGGGTTGTAATTAACTCTGACCTCCGCAGCCTGCCTGTGGCTGGCTCCTAATATTAGCTCTGCCTCCCAGAATGAGCCTTCACTGTGTTGTCAGGACGTGTTCTTCACAATTTTTCTTTCGCAGTCCATCCTTCTTCATCTTCTGCTTCAACTCCAAACACTGAGCCAGGTAATCAGACGCTACCCAGCGAAATCCGCAGTCAGGAGGATTTTTGCAGTCATTGAAAAGTCCTCCTGTCTCAGTAAGGCGAAGCCACACTTTTCCTCCGCCAAATGCACATTCGCAGAGTGCTGTCATAGGCTGACTGTGCCTCCTTGCCTTCCTGTCAGGCTCAGGGCTGAAGATATTCTCATAACAGGAGAAAAAAAACAAAGCTGGGGGTGTGGCTTACTTGGCATCTCCGTGTAGTAATTGGCTTGTTCAGAGAGGGGGTGTGGCCTACTTGGCATCCCCGTGTAGTAATTGGCTTGTTCAGAGAGGGGGTGTGGCTTACTTGGCATCCCCATGTGGTAACTGGCTTGTTTAGAGAGGGGGTGTGGCCTACTTGGCATCAATGTGTAGTAATTGGCTTATTCAGAGAGGGGGTGTGGCTGACTTGGCATCCCTGTGTAGTAATTGGCTGTTCAGAGAGGGGGGTGTGGCTGACTTGTCATCCTCGTGTAGTAATTGGCTTGTTTAGAGAGGGGTGTGGCCTACTTGGCATCCCTGTGTAGTAATTGGCTTGTTCAGAGAGGGGTGTGTGGCGTACTTGGCATCCCTGTGTAGTAATTGGCTTGTTCAGAGAGGGGGTGTGGCCTACTTGGCATCAATGTGTAGTAATTGGCTTGTTCACAGAGGGGGTGTGGCTGACTTGGCATCCCTGTGTAGTAATCGGCTGAGCCCCAGATGCAGACTTAGGTCTTTTGTCCTCAACACTGTTTCTTAAGTCCGTTCATGTCTGAACAGACCATGGAGCTGTTTGAAAGTGCTAAAGGTTGGAGTGAGGTGGAAAAGTCTCATCATTTCTTCTCCATTTCTTTCTTCTGTCTCCTGGTATTAACTAAAATGAAAGCATTAACTTGTGCGTGCTGCTCCTTGTGCACAGTGATAACAATAAAGACACTTTCTCCAACGTGTCAAGAGCTACATGTTTATGACTAGGAGTGCGTTTGTATGATTTCATCGGTTAGAAGAGCCATGCATTTGAACATGCTTTGAAACCCTGCCATGAGTGGGGCTCCTCTGCTCATGGGTGTGGTGGAGTCGGAGGAATCAAGCCAGCATGAGAAAACGAGAGCAGTACCAGGCACTGTGGTGCAGGTCTGTAATCCCAGTGGCTCTGGAGGCTGAGGCAGGAGGATCATGAGTCCAAAGCCAGCCTCCGTGAAAATGAGGCACTAAGCAACTCAGACCCTGTCTCTAAATAAAATTCAAAATAGGGCTGGGGATGTGGCTTAGGGATGGAGTGCCTCTGAGTTCAATCCCTAGTACCCTCCCCCCCCCCAAAAAAAAGATAAATAAAATAAAAAGTTAAAAAAAAAAAGCAGAACTGTAAAGGGTATATGGTCAAGAGACCAGACAGGGCTTTAGGCTGGGGGATCAGGGACACCTGTTGAACTTAGAGCTGAATGCCCAGGGCCTGTGTGTAAAGGAGGAGGATAGGGAGGAGGAAGGAGAAGGGGAAAAGGAAGAAAAGAAGGTCATTCCAGGCAGGAAATCTGACCAGTGAAAAGCCCTGCGTTGGAAACTAGCTTGCATATTGAGGCCCAGGAAGAAGAGCTGTGCTGGGGCTGCCCGGGGCGGGCGAGTGCCTCGGAGTGCTCTTGGAGACAGCGAGGATCGAATCGGAGATTTTTGATCAGAGCAGTGATCCCGGCTTTTATTCTAAGTTCTTGGGAAACCCCTGGGGGGCTTGCCACAGCAGAGGGACAGCTGACGGACATCCCAGAAAGACCATGGCTGCTGGGTCTGGTTCAGGGAGACAAGAGGCAGCGACTGTGGAGATGTGAAGGTGGAGGGACCGAGGAGGGGACTTGGAGGCCTGACGGGACTGGTTGGGGACAGACAGGAGCTCAAGGCGGCTGCTGGGCAGATGGTGACATACTAGCTGGCTGATGAGCAGTTTGCAGGGTGGGTGGAGGATGGCCACTGAAACTTCATGGGCACCATGGTATCCACAGGAGATGTCAGCAGGCAGCTGGTGGGAGCTTGGAGTTTGGAGTGACAGACACGGGATCTGTGGCAGATGTGGGTGGGTCTGAATGGACTCCCTGGCAGAGTGGGAGGGAAGCTGCAGAAGCTTGGTGGGGGCTCAGTTAGCAGAGGTGGCTGGACTGTACTCTGCTCCTTTTGTCTGCTGCCCTGGGCGTGTTCCTGTCCACAGCCTGCCACTGCACACCTGGGAGCACTGGTCACCAGGGCCGCGAAGGAGGCTGACTTCTCAGTGAAAACCCTTCCTTATCTCTAGGGGGAGAAAAACTCTTAAACCACAGGACAATCTTGAATCAATGGAATTGTTGACCAGCCAACAGGCCACTCCTGGACTTTTACACTGGTGAGGCTGCATGCTAAACAAGATAGCATCATTTTCAAAGGACAGTGCCTTGTGTTTTCACACACACGTATGTGTGACTGAATGGATGGTCTTGCAAATAGCTGCTGCTCACACCCATGCTGCCTTGATTTTTCCTACAGTTGTAGCTATTGTGTGTAAAGCCTGCTTCTTCTGGGCTGTGCTCAGCCTGAAACCCTTCCCCTAAAACAAATGCCCCTGTCTTCACCCCCAGCAGTCTCAGAATCTTCTGCCTCCTGGGGATGGATCTGGACTCTATGCTTGACATGTTTCCTGGCCTCCACATTTGTAGTGGCCGCCACTGGAGTCTACCAGACGTGACTCGATCAAAGTTTAGGCCACAAGTCCAAGCTGACTGCAGCTCCTGACGCTGACGCTGACCCTGGACGGTGCTTTGGGGCTGGAGGTGTCTTCCCAGAGGGCACCTTCAGTGCAGACAAGCCTTGGGAAGGGGCCGCATGCAGGAGGGTCAAGAGCCGGAGGGTCTGAGGTTTCCAGAGCTGCGTATCTTGCATTTGGGCATCTGCTTTCTTAGAGGCACTAAATGTACTTTGTCCTCCCTCCTGAATGGGAGTGTGGAGAGGGATAGGGAGTGTTATTCAAGGGGCGAAAGTCCCTAGCAGAATCCTGCATGAGGTCAGAGTTAGCAAGGGGTATCAGGGGGACTTTGGCCAGCAGGGCTGATCCTCCATGTTCGGGAGGGGGCCCTGCCTTCTGTGGGAGAGGGCGATTGTGTTTATATGTAAGGTCTGTGGACTTGGGGTTCCTGCTCCTGAGAGACTCTTACCAGGGGCCTGTCCAGGGCACAGATCCTGGGACTTGGGGTGAGAGACTGACACAGTACCATGGGGGGAGTAATCCTGAAGTTCAGCAATATTTGCATTGGGTCTTGCACACAGAAGCCTTGCCTTTTACTGTTTCTACCAGCCATGAAAATTCTGCACAGAAAGTCAGCCCCAACCACAAAAGCTTGTCTTCCTGTTTATCAAGTTGGCTTTCTTTAGGTACACAAACCTGATCACAATAATGATAACCATGGTGATAAAAAAGAATGGCAGAGGAAATATGTGTATACACGCACATGTGCACGTGTGTGTGTGTGTGTGTGTGTGTGTGTGTGTGTGTGTGTGTGTGTGAAACCTCAGTTGAGCCTTCAGGAGTGTGGCACTGGAGCCCAGTGCATCATGGGTAGACATGAACTGCAACCCTGGCAGCCAACAGAGAGCTGTGGAGGTGAGTGGGGCTCTGCACCTCCTCATCTTGGAGAAGTCGGCCCTCAACTCGACGAGGAGGACTGGCCTGGGTCACGGCCCATCGGCGTGGGGTGCTTGCGGGGAGCAGTTGTTTTTAAGGGTAAGGATCAAATTTAAAAGCCCTACCATTTACCTTGGTTGCTAAGCCCTCCTGAGCCCGAGGTGAGGAATTCTGATTGGCAGAATCTGTTGGGATCCAGACAAGGGGAGTAGCACGGAAAAACGGGAAGCCCAGGACGGGGACCTGCTGCGGGGCTGCCCGGCGCTCCAGTAGGCTCGAATCTGCTGAGAATACATTTTACGAACATGCAGCTAAGTTGGCTGCCTTTGTTTGGGGGTTTGTTAAGCATTATCTGAAGAATGCCATGGTTCAGCCTGCTCGGTGTGAAGCCTAATTCTTCCCCTTTCTGGAGCCACGGCCTGGTGTGTTCAATTTTTCTCTCTCTGTAGGGCTGCAGGCTCTCTGCTACTCCAGCCAAGAAAACACTCATATTTTAGCAAGCTTAGGCCCAGTCTGGTTGCCAGGCAGTAAAACGAGCACTGGCCTGCCCCAGGGAGGGCTGGAGAGGCAGGGTCATGTAAACGGCGGCTCAAGCCCTCCTCCCAAATCTCTACTCGAGGGTCTTGGGGGGGGGGGGTTGATATGTTTATTGATGCTGTCGAATGGGCCCCAACTATGGTCTCCGTGAACGCCAGTTATCTTCATACCAGAGATGCCAAGAGCAGGGTACGTGTTCCCCACACCATTTGTGCAGGCTGTTGGACATGGGAGCATTTGAATGACCTTGCTCTGGACAGGCAGCACCAGCCCCTCGAACTGAAGGGGGACGAGGATGCAGAGGCAGGGCTTTTGCTGGGAGAATAGGTGAGCCAGCATGGCACCTTCCCTCTCAGGGAGGGTGCGGTACCAGCTTCTCCCTCGGATCTCCTCTCAGGTACCCTGTAGTTGGAGAAGGTAAGCATGCACTTGGGTCTGGAAGTGCAGAGCTGTGACCCTCGTTAAGAGCTGGGGACAGAGCTTGGGTTCAGCGGCAGCAGGAAGCAAACTAGGCCAGCGCTTGCTGGCCACAGGGGTGGTTTCTAGAGACCTGGCCTCTGACCACCCCTGGAGTCCCCACCTGTTCATGTCTCACAAGCCGTGGAGTCCCTGTCAGGATAACAGCCTCCATGGACCAATCGGGTGAGTTTGTAACCCAAAATTAAAAGGCTCCCGGTTCTATTCTAGAACTTGTGGACAAAGGGAAACATCGACTGGTAGAGGATGTTCAATTCTCGCTCTCCAGCTGAATCCAGAAAAGACCCTCACAAGCAGAGCCTGCCCAGATAGCTCTTATCTGGGGTCTAGGGCCAAGGTCCCCTCAGGGTCTTGTTTAACAGGCGTCCTGCCTCCGCCTCTGGCCACAGTGGGGCTCCTGCCGGTGCCTTCTGAGCCCTCAGGGACCTCAGCACCAGGTACAGGGCAAGTGCTCCACGCCTCAACCTGGACCTCTGTGAGCGACTGCCTGGCTGGCAAGTCTCCTCGGGTGAGACCGGGCATGCGCTGTGCTGCTCTCCAGGGATCCCTGTCCCCGGGAAGCAAGCCGGCAGAAGGAGAAGACAGTCTTGCCACCTCCCATCAACTGCCACTCAAACCGTGGGGCAGGCAGGAAGCCGGTGTGTGCCCCTGGGTATAGGGAGCAAGTGAGATCCAGAGAGGCTGCTGGTGACAGGAGGGGGACGGGAGGAAGCACAGCCGGCTGCAGAGGGGACGCCTTTGGCACACGAAGGCAGCATTTGGTGAAGCACTTGGCATCACGTAGGTGCTAAGAAGAAGTGCCAGGATCCATCGAGGACAGAGCTGCAGAGGAGGGCACCTGTCGGCAGTGAGCAGGCTCCTCCAAGAGCAGCTCGGGCGCCTCCCACATGCGGGCTCAGCGCAGCTCCTCACCCTGCAGGAGTACGCCAGAGCCAGGGGCTCCCAGAAGAGGCCCCGGGGGTGAGGCTGTGCGCAGGTGGCCTGGGTTGGAAGTCCGGCTTCACTGCTCACTAGCTCGGCAGCCCCGGGCAAGTCCTTCGAGCCCTTGCTACCTCCCTTTCCTCACCTTTAAGTGGAGGCAAAGCCAGTTGTCTCCTAGGCGTGAGGACTGGATTAGCAGTCATGTGTTAAGCCCTCAGCACAGCGACTTCTACACCTGGTCAGCGTTGTCAGCATCTGCAGTTATTCCCAGAAACACACAAACACACACAAAGCCGTACAATCTGGGGGTTCACGGACCAACCACAGGCCCCGCCTCCCACCCCCTGGGTGAGAGTCCCACTTTATTTCTTCATTTATATCATCCAGCAAAATGCAAGAGGCTGGGTGGCTACCCCAGGGCCAGCCAGGGTGGGAGAGAGGAGCCAGGGGTCAGAGGGTACTTAGGGTGCTGTGGGGGTCAGGGTTCAGTGCACCCCAAAGAAGGGGCCGACTTCCTGTGGCCACGATGGAAGGAGTGAGCGTCCAGGAGCCTGGAGCCTGGAGAAAGCTAGTGGGAAGAGGAGGCTTGGGGTACCCTGGCAGTCGGGAGCTCCAGGGGTTCACGTGGGGCAGTGATGACCTGGGTCAGTCCGTCTCCAACCTGCATCCATCTGCCCGCTGCGAGGCGTGTGAGACTGGCGCAGACCACGACTGACAGATCACAGGGCTGGATGCTCGGCTCACGGCTCCTGAAGTCTCCCAGGCGCCTGCCCGGCCCTGCCATGCCCCTTCCCATGGGGAGGATTTGGCAGAGATGCCCGTGCCAAGCTGGTGCTCCTGGTAGCGAGCCCTGTGGCTGGGGGGAGGTGGGCAGATGCCAAGACAACTTCATCGACTGGACATGCCACCCACGGAGCCCCTCTGACCCCTGGCTCCTGTCTCCAGCGAATTCCCACCCTGGCTGGCCCTGCATCCCGTCCACCATTCACCACTCCCAGCACACCAGCCTCCCTGCCCACTGGCCCCTCTTGCCAGTAGCCACAGAGCCTGCCCCGGGCGCACGCCATTCCTGTGCCATGGTGAAATGATGTCCCCAGAGCTGGCGCCTGTATGCAGCTCACAACGCCCATTTGGATCCACTCTGCCAGTTGCTTGTGACCATGGGGCGGCCAGGGTGGCCCTTGTATGGGGCCATTACAGATGGTAGAGCCCAAATCTGGGGCTCAGTTGGGTCCCTCCCTCTGCCTCTCTTGCTGTCAAAGCATGTTCCTCCTCTAAGCTGGAGTTCTCCTAGCCACCGTACCCACATCAGGTCCCGCCGGTGGCACGCCTGTGCAGACCCTGTGTCCTCTGTCAGGCGGTACACGAGCATTGTCTGTTAACGTTGCCCTCCTCCTCGGCTCCGTGGACGTAGGCGTTTTTCCCAGGCTCTCTGAAGAGTTGAGCGATTCATCTGAACTGAGGAAGAGCCCCTCAGGCCTCCCCAGGGTTCGTCTCCACAGGGCTGAGAAGTGGCATTGCTGTCAATCACTAGTCACACAGGCTTACCTTTCCCGGGGCCCGCAGCTGCTCCCGTGAGGCTTCTCCAACGACAGCAAGGGTGACGGGGGAAGGTGGCTGCCTCTTGGCATGGCTGTCTGGCTGGACTCTTTGTGTGTTTAAAGAGCTCTTAACCTTGAGGGTCTGGTCAGTCAGCAGAGGCAGGGAGGCCTTTCCAAAATATGCCTGGCACGGGAGTCAAGTCTGGCAAGGAGAGTCAGAGATGGGCTGTCGGGCCTGAGGCCAGGGCCCATTTTCCTCTCCCTGGCCTCTGTCTCCAGCCTCCCCCTCCTCTTCCTGCTGCCCGTCGCCTCTCTGGGGCACGCATTCCTTTGCTCACGCTCTGGCGTCCCCCTGTAAGCCTTGGGGACATTCCCACACACCCGCGGTTGTCTGCTGCCTGGCACCGGTTGCTCTGTTCTGAGTTGGCTGGTGTTCCAATCCCAGGAGGACAGAGGCACCCATGCACCCACGCTGTGCGTGCTCAGAGACCAGAGGCCCCGTGTCTCTGCTGGACGCTGTGTGTGTCCCTGCACTGCTCCCAGCCCAGGCCTGACCCAGCTGCCCATGTAGCGCTCTTCCTTCCCTGGAGGGGGATTACTCAGTGTTTGTGTCTGGATTTGCTCTGTCAAGAGAGGAGGGGCTGCGGAGGTACTGGACACCAGGGCCTGTGATAGAGTGTGGTGGAAGGGACCCTGGCCAGGAATTCAGGAAGGAAGGATACGAGTTACCTGGAAGTCACCCTGTTACCCCAACAGACTCAGTGTGACACCTTTGACATTTTTATTGGGGTGTTCTCACAAATGGGAATGATCCGTCACACTGTCTCCTGTGAGGCCCAGGCTGCTGCTTATTGGGGCTGTTATCCACGCTTGCTAATGAGTAACTGCCATCACGGTACTGACCAGCAACATCCAGAGTGGCTGGAGGGACCCAGGAGCAAAGCGCTGGCCTGGCAGAGGCCGACCCAGTGCTGGGGCTGCGGGTGCTGCCTGCCGGGAGCCCTGCGTTCCGATGCTCTGCAGCGGCAATTTCAGCTGTCAGTCTGGCTGGCTGAGCTGGGTCAACGGGCAGGGCAGCCTCCTTTATTGGAAACCGTGGGGTTCCTTCCATCATTAACCCTAGCTCCTGCAACCCAGTGCTGAAGTGGAGAGTCGAAACAGACCAAAGGACCCATCTCCACTGAATCAGGCGGATGCTTAGACCCACAATCCCCAGAATCAGGCGGGAGAGAAGACCCACACTCCACTGAATCAGGCGGGTGCAAAAACCCACACTCCCCTGAATCACTTGCGTGCAAAGACCCACACTCCCCTGAATCAGGAGGGTGCAGAAGACCCACACTCCCCCAATCAAGCGGGTGCTGGAGCTCCGGTCCCCCAGGCGGGCCAGGCAACGGGCATCCCTGCAGTGCTGGCGCCCGCCCCCCGCCTGGCTTCGTAGGCATGTCTGGGCAGTACCTTGTTGAGGTTAATCGCCCCAATGCCTGGTGAGAGCTTTCACCTCCGCCTACGGAAGGGGCACTGGGCTCACTGGTGCCTGTGAACGGGTTCCCCCAGGCCCCTCCACTGGGTTCCATCTGAGGTGGTGGCCATCCATCAGCCCTGCTGCCACCCACCTCTGATTTCTGCAGTGACTATTCCTCCCTGGAGCCCAGTCCTGTGGAGGTGGACAGCCAAGGGCAGTGTGGTCCTCCTCAGCTCCTGGAATCAGCGACAAGCCTGGGCCTCCCTGCCCACGATTCAAACCCCAATCAGTTCAGTCGGAAGTCATTCACTCTGACCCACTTTTATTAATCGCCGACGGTACACGAGGCCCTGTGCTGTAGAGATGAACAACGCTGTTCTTCCAGAGACAGTGGGGGTGTGAGAGGCGAACCGTCATCAGTAAACGCAGCGGCGTGACCCGGAGCAGGAGGTGAAGTACCCCTCGCACACGAGAGTGGCAGTGTGTGTCCGCACCTGTGTAGGGGGCTGAGGGTGGGGCCACGGGGGGACCTGACAGGAGGAGAGCAGAGAGGTGGTCCCAGGGACCCTGGCAGGTGGCTGCACCCTCGAGGACCCGGGCACCACACGTCAGTAGAGCAGAGTCTGTGGGGGCCTCTCTGTAAAGTGGGGACACTCATGCCCAGCCCGTGCTGTCGAGGCGCTTGGCACGCATCAGGTGAGCTCCAGGCTGGCCGCCCCTGTCTCCGGCCCTCATGGCACCGCTTCTGTGGGCCTCGGGGTGTGCCTGTGCTCCCGCAGCCTCTGACCGTGGCTGGACGGCCCCTGACTTCCTCCTGTGCCCCGCGAGCTCTTTCCACTCCTGTGTGGCCTGGGCCTTTCTCAGTGATGTGCTCTGGCCTCCAGTGGCTTGTCTTGATAAGGGACAGTGGGCATTTTGGGGAGACCTGTATGTAGCACGAGGTGCCTTCATTCAGTGGCTGGTACATGTTTGTGGTCATGAGTAAGATATTATGCAGCAAAGTGTGAGGGTGACATTCAGATCAGAAGATAAACAGGAGACTTAGGTCAGCACCCTGTGTCCAGGAGCCAGGCAAGAGCGTGAGGTTGCCTCGGTAGACAGGCAGACACCCCTGACTGCTTGATTTGACCTTTTTGACCTTCATTCTCCCTTCAGGTCAACTGTGCATTCGAATGGTGACATGAATTGTTCTGCGTGGACAGAGAGCGGGTGTTGTGGGACTTGCTCTCAGTGGTGCCCACCTTGGGTGTTGGTCCCCCAGGAAGATGGCCAGGCAAGCTCTGTCCAGGCCCCTCGCCGCTCACCTTTGAAAAGGCCTGTGGGTGGGGGGATTGTCACTAGACATGGCAGGGCCTCCAGAAAACCAGGCTGGCTTCACCCGTCCCTCCCCAAGAGCTTGCTGGGGAGGGTATGTCAGCCAGACACTCTGCCTCTGGACTCACCGCGGAGCTGCCCCTCCTGGCCCCGGCACAGGCTCAAGCGCTCCCGGCTCGCACCAGCAGCCGGTCATTGCGGATTCAGTCCAGGAGGTGCTTCTCGTGGGAGGCCTGGAATGTGGTGCGGTCCTGTTTCCGCCTCATGCTGCAGGGATGCGCTCATAGTGTCCCTCCGTGACCCGGGGAGCATGTTCCAGGCAGTCTAGGCCTCCTTCCTCCCAGCTGTCCACGCTGCCGGCGGACTTCCCCAGGTGCATCGAGCTGAGGGCCGCCAGCCCCAGCTCCATCCTCATGGCCTCTCCTGAACCACATCATCAGTGACTGTGACTCAGAGGCCCTGTGCAGAGCTCCAGCAGACCCGCCAGGGCCCTGGGCCCCGCGACTGCTGAGTTCCTCTGCAGTCCACCCCCTCCTGCCCACCCGTCCTCGGCTTCCCTGTGTTGAGGGAGGGGCCACATCTGGAGTGTGCGTGGTTTGAGCCCAGAGGAAGCAGACCAGAGGGCAGAGGGGCAGTAGCCCTGAAGGTGGGTGTCTTCCACGGCACGGGTGCCACCCTCGTGAGGCCTGCTGCTCTCAAGGACTGAGTGACCGTGGCTGGTGCTTCCTCACCCGTGCCACTGGGTCTCTCTCTGGACACATGGAGCTCTCTGCAGCAGCAAGTGTTTGCCATTGACCTTGACATAGGCGGAATTTGCTCTTGTGTCCGTAAAGCATGGTGGGCAGTGGGCATGAGGCTGGGGAGTACCTGCTGCCTCACCCAGGTCTGGCCAGGAGGGAACGCTGAGGCTCGTGGGCAGCTGGATGGCTGTGCAGGGCTCAGCTGGCCTTGAGCCCTCTCTCTGCTTGGCACAGACTCTTCCTGCCGGATGTTTGCCCCTGCCCAGTTGCAAGGGGACAGCATCGTTCTTGGGCTTCTGATATGGGGACAGACGTCTCTGACGGTGGTGGCCTTGCTCTCCTGTCTTGGTGACACTGTGCCTTCAACAGAGGGATGTCCTTCAGGGTGCTCGTGCCTTGACAGGCCCTGTTGCAGGACTCATTGGTCACTCTGTGGGTTGGCAGATGTTGGGCTGCGAGGAACAGAAAGCCCAGAGGAGGGCTCAGGCTGCCACATGTCCCCGTAGCCTGGTCTGGAGGTGCGTGCTGCTGACTGGAATAGCCCTGTAGCAGTGTCCGGGCCTGACCTCTTCCCACTCCCCCTCCTGTCCTCGGGCCTTGGGTCCTCGTCCAGCACGTCCAGTGCCTGTGGGTTGGCCTCCCCTTCTCACTGACAGGCCCAAGGTGGGCAGGAAGGCTGGCCCTGGGTGGCTCTCCACCCTTTGCTTCATCTGCATGGAGGAAAATGTACCTTGAAAAGCCTCTGGCAGGCCCTGCTCCTGTCCTTTTGGCTGTAACAGGGCTACTCGTCCACCCCAGGGCACAGTGGGAAGAGAAGGCCTCAGACCAGCAGGGCCTGTCCTGGGGGGGGGGCACGTTGCTCCTGCAAAGCCAGGCCCTCCAGCAGGGTGGGCACGACCACTGGGAGCCTGTGTGCTGACCACCTAGGTCCGCTCCTGCAGGGCAGAAGGAGGGGATGCCCTCCCAAGCCCTTCACCTCTGTCCGTGTGCTGGCCCAGCAGAGTGCTTTCCTCACCCTGTCCCCTGCCCAGAAGTGCCCAGACTCCTCGTGTCTGTAAAACGGAGGCTGAAGTGGGCTTGCACTCAAGACCCGCCTCTGCTGCAGGAAGCATGGTGCCGGTTTCAGCTCCTCTGCCTCTGCCAGGGCAGCTCCACACCCCTGACTTCGGGCTCCTGGGTCTCCCTGGCCTGGCCCTTCCTCTCTGCAGCCTGCTGGGTGCTGGCGACTCGAGGCTGTCCTTCGACTTGGCCCTTTCTGGGCAGCACCTCCTGCCTGGCCCCATCAGGGAATTTCCTAGCCTCCTCTGACTTCCCGGCTCTGGTCATCCTCATCGTGTGCCCACCGGAGCCACAGGGAGCGCTGTGTAGGCCCAGGTGACAGCCTAGGGGTTTCAGGGCTGGTGCTGACCTTGGGGCAAGGGGAGGAGGCGGGGTAGGGTGGGCTCTGTGCTTCCCGGCTTCTGCCTTTGCCTCTGTGCGCCTTCCTCGGAGGCCCGTGGACCTGGCTTGTGACGATCATACTGGACAGTACAGAGAGAGGTCTCTGCCATCACAGGAGGGTCTGCTGGACAGGGATCTAGAGGGCTACTGCGAAGCTGAGACCCAGATAGTGCTCACAGTTGTCTTGCTAGTTTGCTGGGCTCTGGTGGCCATGTCCATGGTGAGGATGGCAGCAGGTCCTGGACAGCAGCAGGGAAGGGAAGCTGGCTCTCAGCAGGGTGTTCCAGAGCACCCATGCTCTGAGGTGACCACACCCTCCAGGCCGTCCCACATGGAGTCTTCATCATCTACCCTCCTTAGTCTCAGGGGCTCCCAGGGACCGGAGCTGGGAGAGGGGAGGGTCGTAGGGGCGGCAACCAGAAACCCTCATCTGGGCAGCTCTGGGCAGCTCTGGGCAGCCTGGGGCGGCTCAGCAGGGATGACAGGTGCATGGCCTCTGGAGGAGACCACAAGCCTGGGCATTGGGGCTTCACTCTGACCTGGTCCTTGGCTTTTGTCCAGTGTGTAGTTACAGAAAGTCCAGCCCCTCCTGGGGGCTGTATGTGACCCTTCTTATGGTCTTTGCAGTGGCTTCCAGAATGTTTCATGAAACGGAAGCAGTTCTAGACAGCTAGACCTGGTCATCTAGGTAGCCATGGGCTGCTCTGCCAACTCGAGAGCTACCTGCTCACTTGCAGAGGGTGACTGGTGGTCTGGATATCGCATCCCTTTTTACAGTCGAAGAGTCTCAGGTCAGAGGGGTTCAGTAGCTCAGCTAAGGCCACGCAGCTAATAAGTGAGATGGGGGACTCACACCAGGCCTTTTGGTGTTCCTTGCACTATGCCAGGGCTCCCCTCCAGGAGTCTAAAGTGCATGTGAACACACACGGACGGCTTTACTGCCTGTGTGCACTGGCAATAGGTGTGGGGATGGTTTCCTAGCCACCGTGCAGGTTAGTCCCGCCACCTCCAGCACCTGCCCAAGGCCCCAGCCGCGTGGGTGTGGCTCAGCTCAGGGCTCAGCTTACCAGGCACTCTGCTCCCTCCTGAGCCCCACCCTGATGGGGCTTTAGCCCCACTCCACGGACATTCCACAGGAGGGGAGACCTGGCAAAGCCAGACACCCTGGGAATTACAGCCAGATGTCAGCTGCAGCTGGGCTCCCGTGGTCAGATCAGGCTGTCCAGAGTGGCCCAGACCGCACCGCTCTCCACCGAGTGGCCACATTTCCCTCAGCAGGCAGGAGGCTTCCCTTGCCCTAAGCAAGGCCAGGCGCTCTGCATAGGTGCCTGTTCCCAACCTACCTCGCTCTACCCTCCCTCCTCCACCCTGAAGTTTCCCTCCCACCAAACATTCCACGGCGGCCTCCTGGAACCGCTCTGACCCTTGGCCCTAGAGCCTCCTCGCTGGCCCCATCTCCCTCTAGGAGCACTCTTGGGAGAGGCTTCCTCTCCTGGTGCCTGCCCGCCCTGCTGCCCCGGGCCACCCCAAGTCTGGGCTCCGTGCTCCTCCTGCCCCTACCTGGCCTGGTGGGTGGCCACCCCGAGTCTGGGCTCAGTGCTCCTCCTGCCCCGACCTGGCCTGTGGTCGCTCCTACGTCTGGGAGCACTCACTTCCTGCTCCTCCACTGCACTTCCCTCTTCGCACGTTCAAAGGACAAAAGGACTTTCCAGGGGAAAAGTGAAGTCCTTGCCCATGGTGCAAGTCCTCTCTGGTCTGCTGGTTTCTCTGATTCCAGCCCTGGCACGGCTCCCCTGCCCCACGGGCTCCCCTGCCCCACGGGCTCCGCTGCTCTCCGCGGGCGCGTGTGCAGCAGCCTCGGGGCCTCTGCACCTGTTCTCTGTGCCAGCTCTTCCCTCGATACTGACTCTCCCTTACCAGCTCCTTCAGGTCTTGGCTCAGAAATCAGCTCTTCCCTGAGAACCTTAGGTCCCCCGGCACTTCCGGTCATCCTCTACGCCTCTGTAGTCCACTGTGATCATCCGACGTTTTAATCTGAGATTTGTTGGTTTTTAATGGAACGTGAACTCCGAGGGCAGGGAGTTTGCGTGGTCTGTTCACACTTACCTTCCTAGGACCTGGCCCGGGGCCTCGACACCCACAGCATGAGTCCTAAGAAGTCCCTCTCCTGGCCTGGATGTGAGGTGTCCCCCAAAAGCTCACGTGGGAGACAGTGCCGGAAGGCTTGGGGGTGAAATGACTGGTTACGAGAGCATCCACCAAATCAGTGCATTGACCCCCTGAGGGTGTTACTGGGGGTAACTGAAGGCAGTGGGGTGTGGCTGGAGGAGGTGGTGTACCCCTTTGTGAGTGGAGTCTCTCTCTGCTTCCCTCTGCCACACACTCTGCCATCATGTCCTGCCTCACCTGGAGCCCGGGGAAGGAACCTGTGTCTATGGACTGAGCCTCTGAAGCCCTGAGCCCCCAAATAAGCTTTTTCTCCTCCAGCATTTTCTTGTCGGGTCTTTTAGTCACCATACTATAAAAGCTGACTAGAACGGCCCCTTTGCTTGAATGGGGGTGTGCAAGCTAGGGAGGTCCCCTCTTCCTGGCTCTGGGGTCAGCGTCAACGCTGGAGTGGCCTCCCGGAGCTCCTGCTGCTCTGCTCCTCTGCCTCCCGCCTGGTGCTGGGTGGTTACAGAATCCCGTGAGGGTGCAGGCGATTCTCCTGGAGCATTTCTCCAAGTTTTGACCTGGGAGGACTGATCTTCAACTTCCTAGTTGTTCTCAGAGTTGTGACTTGGAATCTGAAAGTCTGGAGAGGCGGGGGTGTGGCTGACCTGGGCTCCCTCCGTCCCTCCGTCCCACCGTGGGGTTCTGAGAGCTCATTGCCCTCAGCAGAACACAGAGGTCCTCCAAAGCTCTGCTCCCTTCAGACTTCCTGGGGCTTGGGACACCCCAAGGGACACCCCAGCCTGCCACTGTTCACTTCCTTGGTGGGAGGTCTGGAAGCTTCTGGCTGTAGCACACTCTGCAGCCCCAGCCCCTGATCCAGGGAGCGTGTGGCGTGTGCAGGAGCTTGCCAGCCTGCATGCCGCTTGCTGTGTCTGTGCGCACGGAACCTGTCTCACAGGGGTCCTTGTGTCTGCAGCTCCTGTTCGTCCCTGTTCTCTAACCCTCTGAATAGAGCTGGGCAGGGAGAGGAGCAGAGGAAAGGCCTCCTAACTGGAAATCAGATGGCAGGTTTTCGGTTGGCATGGGGGTGCCACTGGCTCTGCACACTTGCCACCAGCCCTGGTTTCCCCACTCGCCCAGCGCCCTGAGCTCATCTCAGCAGACTCTCCAGGCTGATGCTCTCCTGCGGGGGATCCAGCCCAGGTCTTGGATCTCCTCCGGCCTATCTTCCCTGGTAAAGCATCTCCATGTAGTGGATGACCTCATCCGTTCAGCTCTGCCTCTCGAGAGCGAGGGCTGGCAATGGTGGTGGTGTGACACTGCAGTCCCATAGGGCCCCCAACTTGCAACGCCCCATCCTACCCTTTGACTGGGAGACCGTCAGAGCTAGGCTGCACAGTGACCTAGGGCAGCTCTGATTGCCCAGCCCAATCCTGGCCTCTCTGGTTACTAGCTGGGTGGAGCCAGTTCCTGGACCTGGACCTGCAGGGTCTCTGTTCCTCACCTGCAAGATGGGGAGTCGAGGTGGGTGGCATGGTCTGGTTTAGCTCTTGGTGGGCTCACCCTGGCTGCTGTGTGGGAGGCCACTGGGCAGGTGCAAGAGGAAGCAGACGGCTCTCCCTTGAGGTTGCGGGGCCAGAGCGAGGGCCTCGTGGGAGCTCTGGGTGTGCTGGGAGGGCCAAGTGGGGGCTTGCTGACTGACTGGGTGTGGGGTGTGGCCGAGAGTCGGGGTGACTCTGGGATTGGGGTCCTGAGCAGCAGGAGAGACGCAGGTGTCCTCCACTAGAGGAGAGGGGCTGTGGTTGGAGCAGATCTAGCGAGAGTCAGCTGGGTTGGAAAACCAGAGATCCTATGTTTCTACTTTTGGTTTTGAATAGTTAGATTGTAAACTGCCACACTGTACCCCATAGATGTGCATGTTATTATGTGTCAATCAAACAATTTTAGAAGTGTTTTCAAAGGAATCAGAAATGCTAAGCTCCCTGGTTTGATGGTTGCATGGTCTGCACCCTGTAAATATGCACAAGTAAAATAACAGGAGTTAACTGTCAGGAAAGAAATCCAGGTGGAGATACCTGTAGATAGGTGTGCTATGAGGCAGACTCGGGAGAGTGAGCAGGCGGCCGGAAAGTCAGCCTTGGCTTTTAGTGAGATCACCAAAGGTGGCACTCAGTGACCAAGACAAAGAGGAGCTACAAGGAGACCACACAGAGGGACCAGTGAGGTAGGAGGAAACCGAGATCAAGGGGCTGAGGCCCAGGGATGGCGAGGTCAGATCCTGGGGAAGGCTCAGCTTGGCCCTGAGTGACGTGGAGGCGGTGATGGTCTGCAGGAGGCAGTCCTGCTGGGGAGCTCAGGACACATGCTGACCAGGCTGGCCTCACAGGGGGAGCTGGAGGTCGCCACCAGCAGTAACTCCTTACAGAAGCCGTCGGAGAGGTGAGGAAATAGGTGGTGGAGGAAATGGGTCAAGAGTGGGTACCTGGTCCATCGGAGGAGGAGGAGCACTACACGTGGAACGGACTTGGAAAACTCTTGCCTAGTGGGCGGTGATACAAGCCCGTGCCTGGACCTCTGGACTGGCGGGCCCCCTTGTCCCCGCAGTCTCCAGTCCCTTCCGCACCTGCAGATGGGGTGGTTCCATCCTGCTGAGGGCCGAGCAAGGCGCCACTGTCTGTAGAGACCTCATTTTCTTGATCCGCTGGTCTGTCGCTGGGCACCTGGGCTCAGAGCTCGGCTGTGGTGAGTTGTGCGCTGTGAGCTGAGGGCGGCAGCGGAGGGATTCTGTTCCACGCCTGTGTGATGGTGTCACAGGGGCCCCAGCATTAGGCATCTCTGCAGCACTAATAAGACCACAAAAGCAGGCCAGAGGAAGGGTTGGCCCAGACAGGAGTGCGGGACCGGCAGGCAGCAGACAGAGGGCATGTCCCTGTGGCCGCCAGCACCTCGGGCTGAGCAGGGCTGCCCCCGGCTTCAGTTTTTCTCACTAAAATGGAGTCAAGAAACAGGGAGTCTGGTTGGTGCCTCTTCTCAAGGAGGCTTCAGGAAGCCTGGCTTCTCTGGCTCTGGTCCGTGGGGTACAGCTTCTGACCTCTGAGAGCCAAGGTGCTGGTCTCCACTGCATGCTGAACTCTGGCGGAAAAGATGAGGAGCTAAACAGGGAAGCAGCGGCCTTCCCAGCACCCCCAGTCCCTCTGCCCCACCCAGCAGCCTACGTGCCACCTGGCAGGGCTGCTCCAGCTGCTGGGAACACAGCGGCCTAGGTCTGGGTGCAGGAGGTCCAGGGTGAACACAGCCCTTTGACCTTCCAGGTTCTTAACATTTCTGTAGAACTTTAAGTGATGGTGGTAACAGGTACCCTCAGCCTCTCCACCGCTGAGTGTGCTCAGTTTGGAGACGTGGAGCACATTCAGTGCTTGCTCCTGTCACCCATCCGGCCTCTTCCTGTTACACAAGTGACCCTGCCCACCACACAGTGCCCCCTCTTCCTGGCTCCCTTGGCCTCTTGAGTCTGCCTGCACATCCTCAAGAGGACCACACAGCACTGTGCTCTGGGACTGGCCTGTTCCGCTCAGCACTGCGAGCTCCTTGTGGGGCAGGGCAAGTCAGAGTCAGAGTGGCATTGACTGTGCCGTGCCACCCCAGCAGGTGTGGTGCCACCCAGCTGTGGATGGGAAGCAGGGAGTTGAGGTGGACGGTGGGAGAGTAGGAGAACAGGAAGGGCCAACTCAAAAGTATAGACACAGGGTGGGGCCACGGGTGCTGGTCGCTAGGTCGACTCTGGGAGCTCCCTTTCACCCTCGGGAGAGCTGGGAGGAGCGTGAGATGCTCGGGCCGGGGCTATGTGGAGGGTCCGGCCCTGCCTCTTGCCAGGGTCCTCGGCACAGGCCTTACGGGAGGAGGGCAGTGGTCAGATGAAAGAAGCTGCTGCTGCCCCCCACCGCATGTCCTATAAGACTGACCTGTGTGATTCTCAGGCTCAGTGCCCTCTGGAAACCCCATGACCAGAGGGTTCCTCTCTGCAGCTGGGAAGGCAGAGCCCTTCGGGGCCCTGGTGGGCTTCCTTCCTGAACTGTCAGTGGACGTCTTCTCTGCCTCCCCTGGAAGGCGGGGGTCCTGGAGAGCAGGTTTCCCACGGCAGGCAGCGCCAGGTGGAGACGCCAGGGCACCGAGCATGCTGGGAATGTGCTCTCTGGTCTCCGCCCACCTCGGTCCCCACGCCGTGCTGCTGGTGTCAGCGGCTGCTACGGGTAGTCCTTGGGTTGTGACAAAGTCGTCTCTGGTTTTCGTGTTCACTGTGGTGCAACAGTGCTCTTGAATGAAGTGACAGTGACCAAAACGAGCAGCACGCACGGAGCGTGCAGAGCCGCCTAGTCGGGGTCCTAGAATCGTCCCCACCCGTGACGCCCTTGTCCTTGCTGTCGTCACGCACGCGCTCACACGTGCACCCACACAGCCAGGAAACACGCATTCTTGTAGGAGTGTCCATTGCGTTGGCCACGTGCCATGTGGCCAGCCAAAAATGGAGGAACAATGGGCATCTGTGCCCAGAGTGTCAGCTAAGAATACCGCGCCCTGCGCCGTGTTTGCTGGGGGTGGTTGGGAGAGACCCAGGAGGCCGAGAGGGTCGGGAAGGGAGAGTGGCATTCCCAGAGGAGATCAACGGTAGCTCCCTGGGCGTGTGCTGTCCTGTGTTTCTTTTCTGTCTCCTGCTGTGCTTGCGTGTCTGTGATACTCAGGACACTGCCACATAGGCCGTGCCACATGGCCCCAGCTCCGGGATCCAGCCTGGTTGGAGACAGCCTCCCGGGTGGTGGTGAAGCAGATGGAAAGTCAGCTGCCAGGAGGAGACACTCACTGTCCCCCAGTGTCCACTCTCTGCTCGTGTTTTGGCCTCTTTTATTTCCACCATGGCTGAGTCTCAGGCCTGGCTGGTCCCGAAACAGTCTTGGCTCTCTTTGTGTCCAGGCCACAGCTCTTTGGGGGCCTGGGTTTCCATTTCCAAGATGAGGGACAAGGTGACGGATGTCTTGGGGACAGGTGGGGGTCCCGATGCAGGTCCGCATATGGTCAGCAGCCTGGGAAGGAAGCCGACACCTGAGCACTGAATGAGGTAGGGAAGGTTCTGTTCCAGGTATCTGCCCAATGGTGTCTGTGAGCGAAGGAGCAGCTGCTGGTCTGCAAGGCCAGCCCCCGCGCCCCGATGTCCTGGGCATATGCTGGGCACCAGGCGGTGGCCACGGGTGTCGCTCAGCAGCAGGTGGTGGGTCAATATTTGCCGTGGCCCAGGGAAGGCCAGGGCCACGGCTGCCTCTCAAGTGCTCAGCCTTCGTGTTTGCTGACCTCTTCCCAGTGCCGTGCGGTGGCTGGTTGGCGTCTGACCTAGTGTTTCTTGGTGAGGAAGCCCAGGGCCTGAGGCCACCGAGCTCCATGCAGGCCATCGGGCTGCCTGGAAGTGTCTCAGGTATTTTCATGGGCAGGTGTGTATAAAGCACGTCATTTAATCTCCAAAGTGTCTCCTGAGATGGGGGACGTCATGTTGCAGACAGAGGAGCGGAGACTCCCAACCAGTCTGCAACTCCCTCAGGGGCTTACAGGCCAAGCTGAGATTTGAATCCGTGACACTTAAGAAGCAGAGGCTTCCCGACGGGGACAGAGGCTCTGTGAGAACAAGAACTCTGCCCACCATGGCAGGGTGACCACCCATCGGCAGGGGCATTGTGACAGGCGAGGAGCCCTGTGTTCCTGATGAGGCCTCCCGGCGCCTCTGGGGCGTGCAGACATCACCCTTGCAGCCCGCTCTGCGCTCTGCCAGCCCATTGTGCGGGCCTCCCCACGCTCCCCTGGAGCTGCGGGGGACAGGGGCTCTGCCTGGCCCCGCTGGCCTGGTATTGTTCTCCATTTCTCTCCACTGTGAGCCTTGAGACTGTCTCCTGCAGAAGACCCTGCCACTGCTATTGTGCCTGCAGACTTTCCCACCGCCGCGCGGTGCTCAGTGCTCTTTGTGGCCTGCTGGCCCAGCCTCAAGGACAGCTTGCAGCCAGCTGACAAGGCTGCTCATGTGCCGTGCCCAGGCCACAAGCCACCTCGTGCTTCCCCATGCCTTTGAAAGCTCTTCTCCCACCGTCTCTCCTTCAGTTCATACATGCTCTCCCAGACTCCCCGCAGCAGACTTGCCTGCAGACATCGCTGGCTCCTGGCCAGTCCCTGTCTCTGCGAGGATGGCCTCAGTTACCAAGTCAACATGGCCCTTGGCGAGTGTTGCCATGCTGCCCCCTGGTGGAGAGGGGGGACGCGGAGCACACCCTCTGCTTCCTAACCAGGGCTCCTCACACCTGATGGATGAGTTTCAGGGTGGACATGGGGCCTGCAATAGCTACTGCCCAGGGCAAAGATGGCTCTGATTTATCATTTGGAGGGCGACAGCGTAGTACACGGCTCCTTCCACCTGATGGTGTGGCGTGGAGGCCTCAGGAATCTCCCTTGAAGTCTGCAGGACTTGGGTCAAGGTGAATGACCATCTTGGCCTCTCCAGACACAGCCTGGGGTCAGGAGTTCTGGAGCGCCCCTCTTGTTCTTGTCGTCCCTCGGGGGCCTGAAGCCTTGCCCTGGGACAGCTCTGAGGTGCAGGAGGCTGCATCATCTGTGCTGTTCCTACACGGGGGAGTGGGCAGCAGCCAGGAGGGCAGGGAAGAGAATGGGGCTGGTGGGAGTTGGGTCAGGGGGTAGGGAGACTGGAGGAAGCCATGGCCACTCATGAGTGACGTGGCAGGTGTGCTGACACGGAGGGCAAGTCAGGCCTCAGTTTACCTCTTGGTTTCCCCTTGATACGAAGACAGGAGGGCATTCGGCACCTGCAGGACTCTCCACTGGGCACATTAGCCAGGCTGCTGCAGGGAAACAGAACAACAGCGCAGAGCCAGAAACCGAGAGGGGACTTCACAGGGGACCTGGCTCCCGTGGTCCCAGGGCTCCCATGATACGCCATCCTGAGCCAGAGCAGCACACTCGGCCTGAGGCCGCAGCCCCGGGGAGCTGGAGGGGGAGCCCAGCCCAGGCCGATGGTGCGACCTTCCTTAGTCCTCGCCTCGAGCTGCCTTCTCCCCGCAGAGCTCCCGCGTGTCCCTGAGTGCTGTCAAGGCGACACCTGGGGTCAGCCGTCAGTTAGCCAGGTGACGGGGCGCAGGCACACCCTACCCTGAGCCCAGAACTCAGGCCTGGCAGCTCTTGCTGTCACCTTTACCTGTCAGGCCTGGAGTCCCTACACTCCTGAACAGTCTGCCCAGGGCTGGGGACAGGGACACTCCTGCTTGTCCCTGAACTCCTGGATAGTCCCTCCTGGGCTGGGGACAGGGACACTCCTGCTTGTCCCTGAACTCCTGGACAGTCTGCCTTGGGCGGCACTGCTTATTAAAAATGGATGATAGCACGCCTGTAACCCCAGCAGCTTGGGAGGCTGGGGCAGGAGGATCACAAGTTCAAAGCCAGCCTCAGGAAAGCAACTCAGTGAGACCCAGTCTTTAAATAAAATATAAACTTGGTGTGAGGATGTGGCTCAGTGGTTGAGTGCCCCTGAGTTCAATCCCTGGTACCAAAAAAAGAAGATAACAAGCCCGAGGCCCAGGAAAGGCTGCGTGGAGCCCACCCTGCTCCACCTCCTCTGTTCCCTCCCTGGTCAGTGGCTTTTCCTGTTGGTCTTTGCCTTTCCCTGTAGCTCCTACGTAGGCAAGGGGAAGAGGGCTGTTACAGGAAATGCAGCTTCCCTGGGTGACCTTGCCCCTGGTGGTCGAGGACGGAGGCCTTGGCTTGTCTAAGGAGCAGGGCGCTGTGCCCTGAGGTCATGCCAGAGCCAGGGTCCTGGACACCAGGGCTTCTGCCGCTGAGGAGGAACCATCTCCCAGGAGGGCCCTGGACAACTCAAGCACGAGAACTGCCTTAGGAGCAAAAAGGAGAACCGGGGGGTCAAAAGACAGAGGCGGGGTCAGCGGCCCACCTGCCTGCCCAGGCCCACCTCCCACTTCCTCATCTGTCCTTCCTGGTCCTGGGATGGGCGCCACCACAGCCAGGGAGGAGTGGGGTGCTCAGCCCGTGGAGGGCCTGTGACCAGGACTGTGGCTGTACCAGAAGAGGCGTGAGCAGGGCACTGGGTGAGTGCTGGGGGCTCCACCTGGAGGAGCCTGTGGGCCAGGGCAGGGGCGAGGGAGGACAGGAGGGAGAGGAGAAGACGGAGGTGCCGGGCTCCTTCCAGCGGCTTCTCCCCTCACTCCCCAAACGCCCCCCAAGGTCACTCCCTTCCAGCCTGCTGCCTGCAGAGCTGAGGGCTCCAACGACAGGGGCAGCCGCCTCTGTCCTGCACCGTCCCACCCGGATGACCAGTCCAGGAAGGGTGGCCCTGAGGGCTGGGTCTCTGAAATGGGCACAGCCATTTTTCCTTGGGAAGATGAAGGTGAGGGAGTGAGATGAGGGGGAGGAGATTTAGGGGAAGCGGGCATGGTCCTGCATGCCTGGAGGGGCTGGGGACCCTGGGCCAGCCGCCGGCCAGGCTCAGAGCCCATGGCCAGGTCTCATTAGCATTCAGAGGGGAGGTGACCATGGGGACACTTCCAGGAGGAGACAGGCTGTGTTTTAATTATGACCTGGACTTTTAAACAAATCCTTTTCCTGGCTAGTCTGAGCCTGAGGGAAAACAGGGTGTGGGAGCTGTGCAGCCAGCAGCTGGGACCACAGGGCACGGGCACAGCTGTGCACACATCTGGCACATGGGCGGGGGGCTGCGTGTGCCTCCAGCACTCCCCGGTGGTGAGGGTGCCCAGGCAGTGAGGAGGCTGACCTGGCTCAGAAGCAGAACCTGCAGAGGCCACGCAGGAACCGAGTGCCGGCCCCTTCAGGCCGTAATCCCCAGGGGACCCCAGCAGGACCCGGGCAGGCAGCCCCTGTGCCTGCCTGCGGCCTTCCTGGGTCCACACGGTGGGCTTTCTTTGCTGAGCTCCTTCAACTTGGGGGCGTGTGTGGAGTGGGGTAGATGAAAAGGGAAGAGCGGGAGGTCAGCTGGCCGGGAGCAAAGGCCAGCCCATCTGCTGCCACCTGCTCAGGGGCTCCGTGGTGGGCGGCCCCCTGGGCACTGTGGCCTCCAGGCAGCCCATTCCAGGGGAGCGAGGAGGAGTGTGGCTTGGGACAAAGGGGCTTTGACCAGCTGCTGGAAAAGCACGGATGAGGTGGCTCAGGTGAGCCAGGGTGACCGGGGACTTGGGGCCAGGGATGAAGTGGTAGCCTGGCCGAGCACTGGAGGTGGGAGTGAAAGGACTGGTGGGCCCAGAGGGTCAGACACAGAGGAAGCTCTGCAGCTGGGGGTGGGGGGCGCTGGGGCCTGGAGCTCTGGTTTGGGGCATTGTGCACCTGATGTGTGGTCACCCACGTGTGGCCGCCAGCTCCTCTCTAGGGCAGAGAGGCAGTGGGAGGCGCATCAGGACAGGTGTTCCCGAGGCATCCCTGTGGCCAGGGCAGGCAGACGGGGGTGGTGGCTCAGGCTCCTGTCTGAGGTAGGACGGCAGACTGTCCCATTCTGGGAGCTGGCCCCAGCGTGACTGTGGCAGGGGGCTCTGCTCCCTTCCTCAAGTCCTGCTTCCTTCACTCTGAGTGTCCGGTGGTGTCCCTGTCTCCTGCCACTCTGGACCTGCTTCCTTCGCGTCCTCTTCCCTGGGCGCCGACCCTTCTGCTCTTCCAGGATACAGACCTTGCGCAGCAAGGCCTTGGGCCCCAGCTGGTGGGGTTCCCTGGTTGGGAAGGGCCCGCACGTTCTGATGTGTCAACCTACAGTGGCTGGATGTCAGCCTCCTTTGTGTTCACGGAGCCTTGCTTTGTCCTGTTCTCGTGCTGTTTCCTGGACACACGTCCCCAGGGACGAGGCTCACTTACACTGGGTTCACTGGTTCTCCTCAGGCAGGCCATGGTGCTGCACGGGCCTCGTCTGTGCCTGCCTGTGCCCGGCGTGTCGCAGACACTGGACACTTACTGGCCTCTGCGTGCCTGCCGCCGGTGCTGGCTCTTTCCCTCCCCTCCTGTGGGGCAGAGTGTGTGGCCTGCGCAGGGTACACAGCGGAGGCCTCTGAGTGAATGAAGGGGCGGCTGGGAAGGGCCGCGGCTGAGTGAACATGGGGGCACCTGGAGGGCCCTGGCCACGCTCAGGCCACTGTGGAGTTGGCCTGGCGGCAGGGAGACACGTGCTAAGCCCCTGCCGAGGGCTTGCTGTTGGAGCGAGCTGCTGCCCCTGGAGCCACCTGGTTCTGTGTTGGTGACGCAGAGTGGCATGCAGTCTCTCGCACTCACAGTGGCCATTTTGTCCTCACACCACCTGACCTTTCCACGTCCACCCACTCCGCTTGCGTATGGGGACAGAGAGAGTGTTTTTCAGAGAACCCACCCCCACCATTGTGCTCTTTAGGAAGGAAAACAAGTCTTTATTTTGGAAACAGTAAAACAAATGCTGCAAAGGACGGACCCCAGAGATGGCTCTCGGGAACGTGAGTGCTCGTCCCAGAGCCGTGACAAAGGCACTGTCCTGTGGGAGGCAGCTGAAGACGAAACCCCAGAGATCTTTTAGGTCTTTCTTGGCCACCCAGGATTGCTGCTGATCAGAGTGACCGGGAAGAGACTGAGTAACCCGGATTTAAGTCCACTGCAGGGCAGGCATCCCTACCCAGGTCTGGAAGGCCCTTGCACTGCTGACCACCCCAGACCCCACTCACAGCGCTGTCCCCCCTCTCTCTCCCTGCTGCCAGGCTGTTTGCTGTCAAATGCGGGGGCTGCTTTGAGGCCATCGCCCCCAACGAGTTTGTTATGCGGGCCCAGAAGAGCGTATACCACCTGAGCTGCTTCTGCTGCTGTGTCTGCGAGCGGCAGCTTCAGAAGGGCGATGAGTTTGTCCTGAAGGAGGGGCAGCTGCTCTGCAAAGGGGACTATGAGAAGGAGCGGGAGCTGCTCAGCCTGGTGAGCCCCGCAGCCTCAGACTCAGGTGAGTGCCGAGCTTGGGCAGGGGCTGCAGTGGGGGGTGGAGTGGGGCAGCAGGGCGAGCTCCGTGCTTCCTCCCGGAGGCCCCCGGACAGCCCTGCTCCTGGCCACACTTCTGTGTGGCCCAGGAACTTTCCTGGTAAGCTTGGAGTCATCTCTTACCAGGCAGCTAATGCCTGGAACATGCTGTGTAACAAGTAACTCCCAGATCCCAGGGCGTGTGGTCCTCGCCCTGGACCGTGCATTCCCAAGTCCCTGGGTTAACTGGAGCAGCTGCTTTGGGCTGAGGAACTTCCGTTGACAGAGTCTGCTGCTCTTAGCTTAGTGCCAGGTGTAGACCAGGTGCAGGTCCTGCTCTGTGTGGCAGTAGTGTGGGCCATGTGTCCAGCCCCCGTCATGTCTACCAAGTTCCTGTGGCCAAAGCAGACTACAGATGGCACTTGAAGGAGGGGAGGTTCAGGAGGAGAGGTGTGTGCTCCACAGCGTGGACCCCTGCTGGGCTTCAGAGTCCCTGTACGTGACGCTCTGGAGCTGGACGTGCAAGGGGACAGTCGCAGGCCTGCTCTGAGCCTGTGTCCTCAGCTGTCGGTGGGGGGCTGGAGGCTCACCGCGGCCAGGGTACGTTTCTCCCGCACAACCGGCCCTGCCCTCACCCCGTGCCTCCAGGGCAGGGAAGCTGAGGAGGTGGGCAGGGCAGAATATAGAGCAGGGGCCAGAGATGGACCTCAAGTGGAGACTGGCCGGGCACGGCATGTGCTCAGGGTGCCGCCCCTCGGGACAGTGGCTCCCTCGAGATCCTGCGAGGTGATATTCGTGGGACCTCGCCAGGTCTTGCTGTGCCACCCTAGGCCAGTCCCGACCCCAGCCTGCTGCGTCATGCCCCACTCCCACCAGATCTTCAGGGTCCTCTCTGGTCTTCCTCCAGAGCCCGCCTCCAGGACAGCCTCCGCGCCCAGCGGGCGAGCGGCCACCATGTGGGCCAGGCACTGTCGTCGTGTTGTCCGCTCGTCACTCCTGCTGGAGCCAAGCCTCACAAGGGTCCTCCTGGGCCTGACTTGCCACTGTAGGTCCAAGGATCAGCCAGGCCGGACCCTGGGACCTCACTAGACACACTGTTTCCTAAAGAAGGAACAAGCCTGAGCAGCCTCAGCGTGGTGCTGGGGTTGAGAGCCAAACACTGGCCAGCGGGCACCCCAGCGGGCACTTCCATCTGACCTTGGGAAGCTTCCTGAACTCTCAGTGCCACTCCAGGGTGGTGACATGGTGGTGACCCCCTGCCCTCCAACAGCAGGCTTTCTGTCGAGGAGTGAGGGAGGCTGTGTGGGCAAAGCCTGGCGTTTTCCAGTGTCGGGCACCGGCTGGAGGGGGTGGGCGTTGCTCCCAGAAGCTGCTGTGGGCTTGCTTTGCCTCCCAGTGGGCTCTTCTTGGCCACCTCACCTGCAGCCCGACTTGCTGGAACCAGAGAGCTCCTGCCGGCTTGATGGTCCCAAGTGTTCCGGGTTTGTCTCAGTTGGAGGGAAACATCTCCCAGACACATGTCTCCTGGGGCGACGGAGCCATTGCACACTGAGCTGCATGGGGTCTGCTTGGACCAGGTGGGCTCACCCGCTGCCCTGTCACTGTCTTGCTGTACCCACCCACTGAGGCCTTCTCCCCAGGGTGATGCGAAATCTTCAGATTCCCAAAGGCTTTGGGGCCATGGTGGTCAGAGGCCAGTGTGACCTAAGGGGGACGTGCACACCAGAGGGCCACAGTCCTCCTTCTAGGGACATAAGCCCTGGGCCAGGCCATCCTCAGACCTAGGGCTGTGGGGCATGGCAGCTGGCTGTTCAGTGGGCCGCATTCTCAAGGTTGGCGGGTTTAGCTGACCTCACAGGGGGCGCTGCACCGTGGTGCCTCCAGCAGGGCAGAGGCAGAGCGGCCCAGAAATGTGGGTAGAATTATGACGTCCGCAGCCGGGGAGCTGCACGGCCCTTTCCTGGCCACGTTGGAAGCTGTGTGTTCATCCCACTCTGTCCCTGGGAGCCTGCCACATTCACACGCTGGCCCAGGAGACACAGCTCGAGTGCTTGCTGTATGCATGTGTGGAACCCTGGCCTGAGGACGAGAGTGGGCCAGGTGCGGAGGTCTCACTTTCCCGATGAAGAAACCGCAGGGGCTGAGGCAGAAAGGAAAGACCAAATGGGGCACAGGTGTCAGCTTCAGTGGTCAGAGCCCCCACGGTGCTTCCTCACTTTGGGGAACATTAGAATTCTTTCATTCAGTCACTGAACAAAACCTTCAGGACCTCGCACTACAGATGGACGGGCACCAGGAGGCAGTTCTGACCTCACACGGGGAACCTGGGAGTCTCTTTTGGCTGAACAGGTGCCAGGAGCCAGTTGCTCAAGAGACACACTGCCTCGGGCGGGCACCAGCTCTGCGGGTGGGAGGGAGGTGGCTCTGGCAGAGCCTGTTGTCCTTTTCAGCACTAAAATCTTGGACTGTTGGTGCAGCTTTGGAGAGGTGACATCAGCGTCTCAACCAGAATTTTGTCAATTATATAAACGCCACTTGGCTTGCATTGCCAGTGCCTTGCATGCCAAAGATCGCCTCGGCCATGACCGCGAGAGAGCAATCCGGTGGCTCCTTGTTCCCTTACAGAGCTGGCGTGGTGTCGGGAGAAGCTCAAGCAATCCATAAATACCTGAGGAGGTGAATCACACCTTTAAGACACCTGCCTCCTATGAGGGCCGAACAGAAAGCCAACAGTTTGAGGATTTGTCCAGGACAATGCAGCGCCCCCAGGTTCTGTCCTGGGTGCTTCAGGGAGCAGTACCATCAGCGTTTGCTGAGTGAAGCATCAAGGACACAGGAGGCAGGCTTATCCCATGTGCGGGTGACACAGTCCTGGCAGGGAGTGCTGCGTGGCACACCCAACGTTCAGAAGGACTCTGACGAGCTAACAGAGCAGGGCAGGTTGGCAAGGTGGCATCTCATTGACAGGTCCCTAAATTCACGTAATTGTCTAAACAGGGACTGTTCTAATGGAATTCCCTGGGGGCTGTAGTCGATAGCAGAGTCTGTAGGATCCCAAAGAGACATACAGTCCCTAATAGAATTCTGGCGTCCCTGACATGTAATCGGTTTGCTGGCTTGCTGTGCCTTGGTCAGAGCACATTCAGAACATTTGGGCTGGATTTAAATGGTGCATTTAGGAGGGCTCCGATCACCTGAGAGTCCTGTAGAGAGAGATTGGCTTGTTAATGACAACTAACTAGCAAACGCCGTCTAATTAGCTTCGTAAAAGCAAGGCCAATGGAGACCCAGGAGCCACAGCCGAGGCTGCAGGCAGGGCTGAGGGTGAAGTGGCCGATGGTGGTCGCAGAGCGTGTCACAGGGTGCAGGCTGGCCTGCGGTGTGGGGAGTGCATTTGCTGGTCCTGCGCTTCAATGGACATTGCTGGAGGACTGTATCAGCGGTGCCTGGGCAGCCTCCGTCCAGGGTTCCTGGTTTCACAGCCATACGGGGCTCTGTGCGGGAGGTTCTAGGTGCTGGGTGTACTTGTCTGACGAGGCCTGGACCCTCCTGTCCTGTCCTGCTTTGCCAGTGGCCTGGGAGCAGCTGCCCAAGCAGACAGATGGAATTAGTGGCCAGCAGTGGACAGTTTTCTTTGGCTCCCTGGGCAGTGTGGACCAGGGAGAACCCCAGGCTCTTGTGGTGGGCTGGTGGGTGCCTGGGAGGTGATCCAGCCCACACTACACCAGGGGCTCCTCTGGCCTCTGTGTGGGAATTTCATTCATGGGGTCCAAACACAGGGACAAACCAAAGTGCTTTTCCTGAGCCTCCTTCTCCAGTCTGCATACACTCGGATCCTGATGTGTGGGGTCCCTCCCGCACTCACTCATTCTCCAGCACACAGCCAGAGGATGATGATGAGGAGGAGGAGGAGGAGGAGGACAGCAATAGCACTATTCAACTTTGTGAGCTTTTCCACGAGTGTCTTCATCCTGCCCGGGAGACGTACCCCATTGGGTTTGGTTTTAGGTGACTTTTGAGTTCCTTTTGTACTCTGGGAACCACTCCTCAGAACTCCCTGTCCTCTCCCATCACAGCTGGGCTTTCTCCTCTTACCCCGTTTTGCACTTCTCACCTTGGGGCCCCTGGTGGGTCAGCATGTTGTGTGGGTTTGCCTGCTTGGAAATCTCCCTTGCTGAATGTCTTCATGACTTTTAGGGTGTTCCTGAGACTTGCTCTTTGGCATGTGGGCTCTTCCCAGCGCCCGGGCTTCTATGGAGGGTCTTCCCAGTGCCAGTGGGTGTGAGGGCTCACGCTGCAGTGGCTGGTGCCGCAGATGTGGGGTGTGGCCCTCTGGCCTCAGCATGGGGCTGGTGTGCAGCGGGTACTGCACAGTGTGTGTGTCTTGTGTGGACCAAGGAACTGTGTCCTGTTTGTGTGACCTTTTAAAGTCCTTGCCAGCTTTGGCTTTGAGACCTTGCTCTTATTAGAGCCAAAAGGAGACTGCTCATACACGTTGGGGTTTCCCTGGGCACAGGGTCTGCTGCTCCTGAAGGCCCCGCGTCTCCTTGCTGCTCGACTGCCTGTTTCTCCTCTTCTCAGCCGTACTCAACAGCACTGGCCTGCGGCGTGGTTTCCTCCCCTGCCCCGGAGCTTGGGTTCCTCTGTTCCCTACAGGAGCAGTTCTTTCCGTCTGGGTTGAGGCTCCTCTTGTTTTCCAGTAACTTGGCTTGAGAGGCAGTGGGTACCTCACGAGCCCTGGGAATGCCTGACGGCTCCTGGGACTCACCTTGTCAGCTCTTGGTCATGGGTTGCACGACACGAGGTGAGAAGCCGGAGGAGGGGGAGGTCTCCTTCTCTGCACTGCCGTGCCGGGGTCTTGGGACGTGGAGACGACAGGTCTGAAGGCGAGTCTCGCCCCCCCCCACAAGCCACACAGCCCCAGGCAAGCCGCATCCCCTCTCCCGCACTCTGCCTCTCATTGGAGGGAAGAGGCTGGAAATACCTCCTGTGTGGGTGGCTGTGTGAAGGACAAGAGGCCGTGCCAACCAGAGCTTGGCTGGCGCCAGCGAGGGACAGTTTCCGTTGTCCTTTTCTGCTGCAGGGCCTCCTGCACCTCTGGGTGGCTCGAGGCTCAAAGACCCATCGTTTCACACACACCTCTCCTCTCCGTGCTCTTCTGTCTCAGAGCCCCTAGGTGGCTGACCCGAGGCCTCTCAGGGTTGTGCCCGCAGAAGAAGGTAGCAGGGTGCATGAACAGGGGATGGGGGTTCACAGCCTGGGGCTCTGCATCTCAGATGTTGAGCTCCAGCTTTGAACATTCTCGCTCGTGTGGCATCTGGGACAATCAGTGCAGAAAGCCAGGAGGAGTCGTCTTGAAGTCATCTCTGGCACTTACTTAGGATTCCAGGCAAGAATGGGAAGGATCTACCAAGCTTAACTATGGTTCTTGGATAGACTAGGAAACAGAGTCACTGTGGTCATGATTTGAGTGCCTCTGAGTGCCCAGGTGCTGTCTGATTTCTGAACAAAACTTCACGGCACAGACCCTGTCCTAGGGTGGACCTGTCTTGCCCCTGGTCTGATTGGCTGTGTCCAGTGTCTCTGAGGATCCCTTTTGGAGTGGATGAGACTCATCTCCTGCAGCATGGGTCTTTGAGTCCAGCAAGGACAAACCTGACAGTTTCCTGTGAGCGAAGGCACAGCTCGGCCAGAGTCCGTCTGTTCTGAGAGGTCTGCCCCCTGCAGTCCTACACGCCTCCATCTGTCCTTCCAGGCAGTGCTGTACCAGCCCTCAGTTCAGCACGGATTTCTTACAGTCAGCCAGGCTGTGTCGGGCTCTGTGCTAAATGCTGTCTCTCAGTTGTAGCAAACGTAAGGCAGGTAGTGAATCCTGAGCAGCCCAGCCCCTGACACCAGGAGAACAGCAGGCAGCTCTGCCCACAGGGATCCGCCTTGCCGTTCTTCCCTGGGAAGCTAATGAAGGTGAGAAGACTCTGATGAAGAGAGTGTTGATGAAGAAAGTGGGAAGTCATATTTCCTTGTAAAGCAGCCCGTTCTGAAGACTCCAGCAGCACTCCTCAGAAAATGCCAACTGCCGCTCAGCACAGGCACATCACCAGGACCTGGCGACGCTTTCGTCTGTGTCTATGAAATAAGCTCCGGCACTTTCTGACTAACTGCTTGCCCCACACTCCCACATCTGCCATGATTCATGTTTAATTCTCACCTGGTCAATGTGTTAATTTCATAAGCTCCCGAGGATGGAGGAGTAAGTTTAAGATACTGCTTCAGACAGCAGTCACGGACTTCGACCCCCAGGTTTGGAGCTGGTAAAACCCCTGAAACTTCAGGACCACAGGTGTTTTTAGTCTGCTATCCTGGGTGAGGGTGAAGAATGAGATGAGGATGCCATCTGTGGCCCTGAGGATTCGGTAGCATGCTGTGCGCACAGTAAGTGCGTGGTAGCTGCGGTGTCTATGCAGTGCTGTTTTATTATCCAGACGTCGAGCACACGCGCACACTGGGCCAGCAGGAAGGCGTTCTGGACACCTTCTGACGTATTAACATGGCACCTCTGGAGAGCAGGCAGGGCAGTGACGTTGCTGACCCTTTCTGGTTCTTTGCAGAATCAATAGTTTTGTCTCTTGTTAGTGTCACAGCCCTAAAATTGACACCAGGATCATTCGTTGCCCTTCGTCCGAGGCTCAGCACTCCTCTGTACCAAGCCTTTGTCTTCTAGGGTATTTGTTTTGTCTTCATAAAATAGATGGAGAGTTAAAGACACAGGATACCCGAGTCAGGGATAAGCCAGAGTAAGAACTTAATTCTACCAATTACCCAGGCAGGATACATGATACTGAGGCAGAAGGTGGTGCCTGTGAGCTGGGTAGTTATCTTTGGAGCTTAAAAAGTGACAGGCAGTCTACAGGTTTAGACAATAAATTACCTCTTTCTCATTGACTGTAACTTAATTTTGGAAGTGCATTTGCACTTAACAGTTCTGATTAAAATGAGAGATAGAGACCATAGTTTAAGAGCATTTGCTTGGTGGCACGTTAATGTCATCGTGTGCTGTCCATGAGCTCTCGTTCCTCCTGCACTCACTCCACCAGAGCAAGCTGGCCAGGTGGGCAGCTCAGGGCTGTGAAGGCTGCACACTGAGGCCGACTGTGATGACGTGCACTCCCTGGAGCGCTTTCTCTGCACAGAGCCTCACCCTAGGCACTTTCCACGAGTGAACTCACTCAGCATTCACGTCGGGATGAGGAAGCAGGGTTGTGATCATTCCTGTTCTACAGATGAGGAAGAAGTCAGAGCCAGCCTTCCACCCAGGCCGCCCAGCTCCAGAGCTAACCATCAAGCCTGCACTGAGGTGCCCAGCCAACAGGGGGGCTCTGGGTGTGGCAGGGGACCTCACAGCTGTGCTCACCTCGCACCCACAGCTCTCCCTGGCTGGCTGTGGCAGTAGGACTACTTACCTGAGAGACCCCAGCTGAAGAAGGAGGTGATCTGAACCAGGTTCCAGCCCCTCTGGTCAGTCACAATGTGCGCCCTGCTCCACCCCGCTGGCCTCCTCCTTCAAGTTCACCACCAGCACTGTGCTCCTTAGGCACCTCCCGTGGGTGGTGGAGGCTTGGGAGTAGCCCAGTGCCACGTGGTGTGAGATGGGCCAGCCCTTTAAAGCACACATCAGGGACCACTGTGGGCGTCTTGTCCTGTTTTTCCAGTTCAGCCAACTTCTGGTTCTGCTCCTGTGGCTTATTTGATGGTAGCAGGAAAAACCAAGTGACCTTTTTTTTCAGATGAGTGGTATCAGCTGTGCAAACCGCAGCCTCATTAATCAAATGAACAAAGGTCTGAGGTGGAGCGAGTTGGTATGTATAAAAATCTACATGCTGTCCCCAAGGTCCGCCTCTGCCATAGACTTCCTCTCAGGAGACAGGGACGCAAGTGGCGTCATGACAAGTGACAGGCAAGAAGAACGCACTGTGTGCCACCTTTGTGTTGGGTCCTCTGTGGGCATGCTGGCAGGACTCTGCGTGTGCCTGGCGAGCATTAGGACTGCAGCTCACGACTTAGAACTCTCCTTACCCAACTTTGCAAGTGGCCAGGGACTCACCTCTCGCTCTCATGCATGAGAGCCGGGGTGACCTGTAGGGAAGATATTGGTCTTCTTGCCCTGACATTCGAGCCAAGCCCACCCACATCTAGATTTCCAACCAGCAGATTTCAAGATGGATCTCGAGATACTTTAGACAGTTCACTGAGCAAATAGAAGAATCACCTCTAATATTCCCCCGGGCCTGGTGTCTGTGACCACAGAAAACCCCAAAGCCCAGTTTACTAGGAATTGGTGGCAAGACAGGTTACGGCTTCCTCCGAGTACTGTGGCATTTGGTGATTTAAGTGGACACGGATGTCAGGGTAGCTAACACCACTTGGGATCTTAGTGCTCCGAGTCCACTTTACACACAGAAAGCAGCAGTGTGCTCTCTGGGGTTCTTTGCTGATCAGACCTGGGATGGGAGTCCTGTGTGCATGTGTACACAAGACAGGTAGAAGCCATGGACCCTGATGGTGTTCGAGGTACAGAGTCCAAGTAGCATTCCTTATGAGGATCAGTGGGGGTAGGAAAACATTGGCGGAGGCAGCTCTGCACCTGTTCCGTGCTGGAATTTGCTGAACACTTGCATACACAGGGCTCAATGAGTAAGCAACTGTTTCTGAGCACAGACTGTGTAAAGTTCTGTTGTAGATGCTGGAGTGAGATAGCTCTGTTCCTAAAAGTGTAGTATTCTAGTAGAGACCACCAATAACCAAATAAACAGGCAGGCAAAAGATTGTGGGCTACCCTTTAAGCTGTTCCCTATAAGACTTGCTCTTACATATTTAAAAATACATTGGATTCCTGAAAATGGACATTAGTAATGTAACTAGGATGCAGCCTGGGATTCGGGGTTCTGTAGAGCTCCCTATGTGAGCCTCAGGTGCAGCCAAGGCTGAGAACCACTGCCAGAGGCACTGCAGCTCAGGGACATGGATGTGGGTGCTGTTTTCGGTGGCTCCTCCTTGCAGAGCTTTGGTGCTGAGGCAGAGTGAGTCTGGAGTTAGAGGGGGCAGGGCTTCCTTAGAGTGGGCCAGAGTAGCTGGAGTTGTGAGAGTGGCAAGGAAAACCCAGGATGAGCAGATAACTTGAATGTTGGATAAGCAATGAATGATGTTTTCCAATAAGTATACTCACTGCAACATAAATATTGTTGATGGTCAAAAATTCAGATTTAACTGTGTGTCCTGTATTTTGTCTGCTGTGAGCAGATAGAGTAAGAACATGCCAGCTGTGGGGGACTCATAGGGTGGCCATTGACGGTGGAACTTGCAAGGGTGTATGGCTAGATGTTGATTGTTTGAGAAAGGAAGGTCATTCTGCCCAGGACACCTGTGTGCCCACTTGCCTTGTGCGCCTGCCTGGCCTTGGAGAGGCTTCCGTCCAGGCGAGGGCCAGCAGGACCTCCGTTACCTTGGCAACCCCTCCTGCCACGGACTCCTAGCGGCTGGAATTTCCCCCGCGCCTGCTTGCTTTCTGGTAGGCACAGCCTTCGGGCGCGCAGGCAGGGTCCGTGCGCTGGTGCGCAGGTGCTGGGCGCTCAGGTGCGCAGGGCGCAGAGACTTGGCTGCCCGCCGCCGGCGCATCCCGCTCCTCTTCAAAGGCCTCGGGAGCGAGGGGCCCGCGCAGACACACACGGACGGCAGTTTTATGAGAAAATGCAGATAAAGGGCCCGGCGGTAGGGCCATATGTTCCCCGTAATCTCCAAAGCCGTCACTTCAATTAGAGCCTCCCTGAGCTGCAGTGCCCGCTCCTGAGTAAACAGCGCGCTGAAAGAAGAGCTCGGTTTCCAATTAAAAGTGTACTAACATTTCTCTTTCCCTAATTCCCGCCGAGCGCAGCCCGCGCAGGCGGAGGCGCGGCCGGGTCGCGGCGGGGTCGTCGCGGTCCCCTCTGCGTTCCCAGGTGACGTCAGCGCGGGATTAGGCCGCTGCGTCGGGCTGCATGGAGTTAATTAAAGCAGCGCCCGCAAATCCGCTGGGCGAGGCAGGTGCTGGGGATCTGTGTGTGCGTGTTCCCCTGTGTCCACGTGGTGTGTGTCCGTGGGGGGCATGTCGTCCCGGGTGTGCTTGTGCAGTAAAAGTCAGTTGTCCAGTTTCGAAGCTGGAGGTCTCCTCCCTGGCTCAGGCCTCCCACGGAGAGACTCACTCAGAGAGAGGCACACAGCCTCCTGAGCTGGTCCTGGTGGGCCTCAGCCCCAGGTCCCCTGCAGGCTGTATGCAAATACCATTTTCTGCATGGTGGCCCCTCCCCCTTCTTGGTGCCCCAATCTTGAGAATCTAAGGGCATGAATAAATGGAGGCCAGATGTGAGTTATTTAAATACTGGAGAGCAACAGGCCTCCTGATTTCAGGAGCTCTTGAGAGCACGGAATCTGAGCATCATGGGCCCTTCAGCCTCTGTATCATGACACTCTGAAAACTTGGTTTCTATTGATGTTTTCTGTTCAGCAGAACTGGTTGAAAGTTGCCTGGTTTCAGATGGGAGAGGGGTGGATAGATTAACTTTCTGGCCTACTCTCTATACCATGAAAGAATCAAAGAATTGAAGCCATTATCTGCAAAATTCCAGAAACATCAATAAGCAGAAAATCCTCACCAGCTCATTCAAATGCAAATGCTTCTCCTCCTTTCGTGAATTATCTACCCAAGTAATTACTTTAGTTTTGAGTTTGGCCTTGGAGGTGAGGACTTCAGAGAATGAGGCTGTTTGTTTATTCCTCACTCTCTGATTGATGCTCACTAAATTAAACTGAGGCCAGTTCAGCAAACATTTCGAGGGCCCATCTCTCTGCCCAGCACTGGCTGGGTCAGACACTAGCTACCACCGGAGCCAAGAAAGCCAACTCTGTGTCCCAGACACCAGGTTCCCCAGTGAATGGGGAACTCCTGTAAGAAAATAATTACAATCAAACATGCACGATTGTCAGAGCCACGTCGTGAGTGCAGTCTTGCGGGGGAGCGGTGCTTGTCCTTGGGGTATGTGTTAGGGACTGTGTGGAGAATGTGTTCCAGTGGATGTGACGTGGTGACGGGGGCTTGACACTGGAGGGTGCTTGCTGGTGGTGAAAGGCAGGCGTGTTGGGGGGAAGAAGGGGGTAGCTCAGCCTGTCCTGAGCTGGAAGGCCTAGACTGGAGGCCCGGAGGGACTGAGGGCCTCGTGTGAGTGGGAAGGGCTTTTCTGGATCTTACGTGAATACATTCTGGGTTGAGAATCACCATCAGAAGTTTATGAACAGGGTTGCAAAGCTACCAGTCTGATCTTTGGAAAGAGAAGGCGGGCGGGTGGATTGGAGTTGGGTGACATTGCAGATGGGGAGAGGATCAGGAGACCACTGCAGCGTTCCAGTGACAGACAAAGGTTTGGGCCAAAGCACACGCTAGAGGTTTCAGGGAAATCGTCACTTGCTGGTGCTCTCAACACTTGATGGCTCCCCACTAAGTGCCAGCATCATTCCGAGTGGTGGGCGTATAGTCATGAACGGCACAGGCCAGGCACCTCCCACCAGGAGCTTAAATTCCAGAATTAAAATCTAGGAAGAGAGGTTGACCTTGAGGATGGTGTGGGATTTCTAAATATATGAACATCGATGTCCTGAGAAGAGACAGCAAGTTCAGGAAAGAACAAGGACCTAGGTAATGAATTCAGAGAGGCAGGTGGACAGGTCTGGTTTTGTGAACGAGGTGTATCGGACATCCTCTGGGCGGCTGAGCACATGGACCCGGGGCTCTAGGGAGAGGTCAGACATGGACTCCGCAATCACAGCAGAGCCAAGGGTTTGAAACCAGGTAATTCTGTAGTAGTGTCTCCACCGCTGCAGCTGACTGGGTCTGCGTGGCTCACACACACACACACACACACACACACACACACACACGCACTTCATCAACAAATCTCAGCACAGCAGTGTCCTCAGTGTCTCTCCTGGGGCCAGAAGGCCAGCATCCAGCATCTCCTGGGAGCGAGTGGGAAATCGAGTTCTCACTCTCATGCTGGGCCGACCACATTGGGCACTCTGGGCCACAAGTCTGTGCCCCCGTTGCCTCGTGACGTTGGAGAGGTGCTGAACCAGAGCAGTCCCCCCAGGCCACAGACACCAGTCACAGAAGGGTAGCCCAGGCCTGAGCAGGGACACCTGCATTTCTTAGTGACCACTGTCTTCAAAGACCCGTGGGCCTGCTCCCACCCTGGGCATCTTGGGCAGTTCTGAGCAAGCCCCAGTGTCTGCCCAGTGATTCACAGCACCCGTTTCCTACAGTGATCCCTGCCGTCCTGGGGCCTCGCCCATCCTGTACACCCAGGACTGACCAACCCGGGGCTCTGGCTAGTTTTTGCTCTATCTCAAGCACATGGAGAGTGGATGGAGGGGAGGGGATTTAAGCACCAGCTAAGGTTTGCACACAACAGTTTCTGAAGTCCCTCTGGCCTCTGAATGTAGTGTAAATGGTGCACACGTGTATGCACACACATACACACAAACGTGTTCTCACACACACACAGTTTCCACACACCCCTCCTGATTACTGTCACAACTAGTGTTGTTCATTCAGTCAACACTCTGTGTCTCTCCTCTGTGACCAGATCCTTGGCCACCCAGGGAAGATAAAATCAACAAAAGATACTTTTTCTATGGTCCATACAGACCTCTACACACTTGATGCAATCAGAAAATAAGAAGTAATTGTCTGTGGATAAATTGGCAACTGTTTGGTGTGTCCATGTTTAAATGATTGAGAGAGGAGAGAAATTGGTGAGGACATGAGCAGTTAATGGCTCAGTTTCCTCTTCCTCTTCTCCCACGGGGGGCTGGTGACCTGGGCATTCGATGCCCCCTCCCCTCTCGGTGGGTGAGGTGGGTGGACCCAGCACACAGGTGTTTGTGGTGGTGCCTGACTCTAAGCAGTGCTCACGAAAGGGAGCGCCTCCTTAAACCTGAGCATTAGGGACTCAATTGGCGCCTTCAGCATCTCCTCATGCACAGGCAAAGGAGGGCCAGGGACCCAAGAAGCGGCCACCCTCCGACTCACCAAAGTGCCCTTCTCACATGTCAGGATGCGTGACTATGACACAGAGCCACAGCTGGCATTACCTAATCTAACAGCTGGGGTGTGACCAGAGGGATTTTGGGCTTTTGAAGGAGGGACAAAGGACACCAGATGCAGTCTCTGCAGAGTGGAGCGTGGAAAGAGGATGTGACATTGATTCTGGTCCTTTCCTGAGACTGTCTCTGGATCTGTGCAGTTGGGGCCTTGGTTCTTAAATCTGGCCTACAACCTGGAGCCCCTAGCCTTTGCAGAGGTGTGTGCCGCGTGGAGGCAGACCTCAGTGAGGCCAGCAGCCTCCCTCAGAGCAAGCAGGAGCGTCCCCTGCGCCACTCCCTCTGCAGTGTCTCGCGGCTCCAGGGGGCTGTGCGCCTTCTCTAGGGACAGCCACTGAGACCTGGCTTCCCATGAGAGGCTGGTGGAACCAGGCACGGGCATTGTCTGATGCTCCCCCAGGCTGAAGCAGAGTGGGAAACCGGTCCCTCCTTGATGAACCCCAGCTGGTTGAACCAGGTGCAGGAGCTCCCAGTGGGAAGGCCAGGCCTGGGGACAAGTGGCCTCTCCACACCCCATCTGGGTCCCTCTGCACCCCACCCAGGGCTGTCTCCCTGCCAACCCACTCCCTGGGCCTTGGAGGATGGCCTCACAGCCCTGCTCCCCTATGTCCACCCAGGATCAGTGAGCTGAGAGAACCCCCGTGGGGATGCTTTGGGGTGCGTGAGACACACTCCTTCAGTCTGTGCTGCCCTCAATGCGCATGTGTCATCTGTGTGGGGAGACTTCCAGCAAGGACAGGGCTGTGGACATTAGGCCCAGAACGTCATGAGTCACTTGTCGAAGACTGTCTCAAAGACTAGCTTCAAACCGAAGGCTTTAGAGTTCAGAGATTTCAGAACGGGTAAAAGCACCCATTAGGCCAGTTTTGCTAGGGAAGAAGTAATGATTCAGACATAAGAACAATAACTGTAATTTTTCAGCGAGCATAGGCAGACCCGGTTCACGGGGACCCAATTAACTAGAAATCTCAATCAGGCACCATCCATCATTTGGAATCCTCCGTTAATAAAAGGGAGAAATTAGAAAAATAATTAGCCATCATCCAAGGATTCTTTTTAGACAGCCACCTTGGGGGAAGCGTTTGTCACCAACCTCACCCAGCCGACTTCCTCCTCCTCCTACAGGTGCAGCTGTATAGACAGATCACTGAGGCGGTCCACAGTGGCTGCTGTCACACACGCCACCCACCAACTTAGAACAGTCCTTCCTGTACTCCTGTGCCCGGAAGACAGGGTTGGGGTGCCAGAGGTCAGCATCTGGCCAGGGCTCTCTTCTGATTGCAGACTTCCCGTACCCACAAGGGCCAGGGCCCAGAGCTCTCCGCATCCTCTCGTAGGGCTGTGACCCTTTCATGAGGACCCCGCCACAGGGCCAGGTACCCAAAAGGACCCAGCTCCTAGGACGGTCACCTGGGTTTTGGGGGTTAGCACATCAGCTTGAAGGGACCGAGTGCTCCGTGACTGTCTTAGTTGGCACTTCTCAATAGGAAAACTGTCGGCATTTTGGTGAGACAGTTTGTTCTTGGCATCTGTGCCCCGCCCCCCACTGACAACTAGAAAAAGGTGTCTGCTCCATTGGCCAGTGCTCCCGGGGACAGAGCATTCCTGACCGAATGGGTCAAGTTAGAGGTTGTGGTGGCAGGTTCAGAAATGTCTTCCCCTTTCGGTTTCAACAGGGTCGGTCAAGGCGGAAGTCCTCTAAAGCACCCGCTGCATCACCTCCATTTCACAGTGAGGAAACTGAGGTTGGGCACCCTGCCCGGGCCACCTCGTCCTTGCTGGGCAGGTGGAGGGTGTCGGCTTCTCCCGCCCGCTGGGCTGCCTCCCTTGACTCCGTCTGAGCATGGCCACGAGAGGCTTCGCACACATGAAGCAGCCATGACGGATAACACGGGCCACCTGTGACCCCCGGTGGTGGGTGTGCTCCCCAAGGCCCTGAGCCTGGGGACTCCAGGGTGTGGGTGCTTTCGACAGCTCACTGGCTCAGAGGACTCAGGTGCCTAGAGCAGAGCTCATGCCACATTTCATCTGCTAAGACACTTTTGGGTCACTTCGTAAAGTGACATTACAGTGTACCTAAAATGGGGATGTGGCCCAGTTGGGGTGGTGAGAAAGCACGTATCCTTTTTCTTTCTGCGGTGATCTAGTGGATAGTCACACATTTTAAAATCACGAACTGCAGCTCGTTTCCAGCACGGGTTGTGGACGTCTCCATCCTGACCATAACTGGAGGTGGTGAGGACGTGGCCGAACTGTCTGTTTAGCTGTGGGGTCTGCACGTGCCACAGAGGCGCAGATCTTGGAGACAGAGTGAGAGGGAACTTACAGGCAGAAGGATAAGCTGTCCACTTTCTCTGTCCAGCCTCTCGAATGAGCCCCCTTTGAAGGTCTTTCTGGCCTCCAGCTTGGCCCTGGATCTGGCCGTGGTGCTGACTGCTCACACCTCGGGACTCTGTCCAGTGACTTCTGCACTGGAGTCCTGGGGTCGGTTCTGCTGGTCCCCTCACCTCCCGTCTCTGGCACCAGCCTTACAACCCTGGCTCTGAGGAGGACGACGGAGGGAGTAGGAGCTGCCTTGAGCTGGCTTGATTTCAGTGAGGCTAGCGACATGGAGTGTCGGTCAGCACACCTGCGGACTCCCTAGCCAGCCTCAAGTGCCGAGTCAGCCAGGGACAACCAGCGAGGAGAGGCACTGTCCGCAGCGAGACTAGAGCCGAGGGTGTGGCTGGTGAGATGAGGGCTGCCCACCAGGCAGCACGGTGAGGCCATCCCTCAGCGGAAAGGGAGGCTGCCTCCACCCAGGCCGAGGGCGGGGCCAGCAGGTGGAGAGCAGCTGGGGGAAGCTGCAGCTGCTCCAGCCGGCAGGTGTGAATTGGATGGAGGAGGTGGCAGCAGGGCCAAAGACACCACCAGGCGGAGGCAGGGCGAGGCGGACTGCGATTCCTCCCGCTTCTCTGTGTCCTCAGACTGTCTCCTAGCTGCCCGTCGGCTGAAGCCAGATGGGTGCAGCAGCCTGCAGGGGTTGGCCCAGGCGACGGAGCAGGTGGGGAAAACAGGAATAAATCCGAGCATCAAAGGATGGCCCTTGACTTAGGAAACCTGTAACATGGGTAGGAAAGAAACCAGAGGCACCGACAGAGGAAACGTCAACGTCAGCTCAGCCAAGCTGGCACTTCCTGTGTCCTGAGCGGAGCACGGGTGTCTGGGCCCAGAGTGGAAGTGAGGGGAGCCACTGTGGGCAGAAGCCTCAACAGGGCGGCCAGGCATAGCTGGGCCTCCGCTCCCCAGCCTCTGCTGTGCTGAGATGCCGGTGCGGCCATCCTGACCTGGCAGCTGCTCCTCCTCTCCAGGGACATGCCACGCTGGTGTGACCCAGCCTGCAGGGCGGACCTCACCTCCAGCCGCAGCCTGGCTCCTCTCCTTGCCTTCAGTATCTCTCTCAGCAGGGTCGTCCCCCTGCCCCGAGTGTGGGTCTTCTTAATGTGAGGAAAACCCACAAGTCCTTTCATCTTTATGAAAAGAAAGGAAGGAAGGAAGAAGGGGGTCTTTGGTCACCACTGGGGAACAGTCACACAAGCAGCTGATTTTGGTGCCGTGAAGGGACCCATGGGTCGCCGCTGCAGAAACCTGACCCACGTGGTTGGAGCCTCGGCCAGGTTGACAGCCCAGGATAGAAGAGACTCTCAAGAGCAGCTCCTCCTCCTTCAGCTAGGACGCCCCAGAGTCGGAGAGGGAACTAAGAACTTCTAGAATCTAAGTCGGACTTAGGAATAAGCAGGGCTGGAAACAGGGCAGAGAAGTGACTGTGGCAGAGACGTCGGTGGGGACAGTGGCGTGCTACCTCACACAGCATCTCAGTACAGCGGAGGCTGGGGAGCGGAGGCCCAGCCATGCCTGGCCGCCCTGTTGAGGCTTCTGCCCACTGTGGCTCCCCTCACTTCCACTCTGGGCCCAGACCCCCTGCTCTGCTCAGGACACAGGAAGAAGAACTTCTGGGTTTCCTCACATTAATAAGTGTGGTGTCACTTTGTGGTGCTGCTGTTGAGACTGGGAATGGTCATGGTCTGAATCCTTAAAGTGTGTGGTGGCCCCCACAGGACACCCAGAGTCCCAGAAACAGGAATTTGTTCCCAAGAATCATCCTGGAGTCTGGGGCTCTTGGTCGTCCAGACACTGAACTGCTCCTTCAGCCCCCTGCTGCCCCGGGCCCTCGTGGTCAGCTCTGCTCCCCTCCTCCGCAGTCCGTGCCCCACGCCGTGCTGGAACACTCTCGCCCTCCTCTGTATCCCTGCACTTTCCCCTGATAGAAGCACACCTGGCCTGCTCTGCCAGGCACCAGGCTGCGGGGACTGAGGCAGGGACCTGTCCTGCCCACAGATGGATGTGAAGCACTTTGAAAACTGGCGTTTTTAGGTGAATATACGAATGGCGGCTGTGCGAGGACCCTCTGTGTATTGAAAAATGTTTGTCTATACCTTCTATAAAATGAAGATCTCTCTCTTTCTCCTCTCTTTTCTGGGTGCTGGGGATGGAACCCAGGGCCTTGTGTATGAAGGCAAGCACTCTACCAACTGAGCCGTGTCCCCAGGCCCAATGGGGAGAAGAGAATCCACCTCGACAGGATGGTCTCTGCACAACTTCAGGTGCCCACCATTTTAGAGCAGGGTGCGTGATGTGAAGAGAGGCTGCATTGACTTGAAACCTGTGGGAGGGTTGTGCCGCCACAGATGTCACAGCCCCCTGGCCTCCTGCAGAGTGTCACAGTGTCAAGCGACTTCTTCTTTGCCAAACTCCCTGATACCCTATTGATGCGTCTATGTATGGCATCAGCGGAGATGCAGCCACGGACGGTGAGGGGGCACTTGCTTACACTTGACCTGGGCTGCTGCACCACACAGGCCTGCGTGATGGTGGCCATGGCTGGGGGAGCTGCGTGGCCCTGCAGTTACTGGGCCTGCGTGATGGTGGCCACGGCTGGGGGCCTGGGGGAGCTTCGTGGCCTTGCCACCGCTGGGCCTGAGTGATGGTGGCCGTGGCTGGGGGAGCTGCGTGGCCCTGCAGTTACTGGGCCTGCGTGATGGTGGCCATGGCTGGGGGCCTGGGGGAGCTTCGTGGCCTTGCCACCACTGGGCCTGCGTGATGGTGGCCGTGGCTGGGGGTCTGGGGGAGCTGCGTGGCCTTGCCGTCTCGGTGCGCGTCCTGGTTCCTCCAAACACAAGGGCCCCTTCAGCAGCACCAGCTGCTGAGGGCGAGGAAGGGCGCTCCCAGCCGGGCAGGCTGCCGGAGCTCAGGAGTGCAGGCTGGAGAATGACCCGGGAATGTCCTGGCTCTGACCCGCCAGCCCCTCCCCTGCCCGGCACGGAACCCCCTCTGCCCAGGACCTCTCTGAACAAAGGGCCTTTCTTGAAACGCCTCACCTGTGCCCCCTCGCAGTGCAGCGCAGCTCCCGTGTGCTCTGCTGGTGACGGGCGGCCAGCAGGTCTTCCCGAGCCTGCCCTCTGGGGGCTGCAGTGGCGGGCAGGACAGTGGGAGGCAGGGGAACTGCAGGGCGGGGCTGTGGTAACGGGGACTTAGAGGAGGTCTGTCCCTTCTCCAGCGGGAGCTCAGGTGGACTCCCAGGAGCCTCCCTCCAGCCTTTCTTTCCTCACTCTTTAATAATGGTCACAGGGCACTCTGCAGGGCCAGGTGTCCTTGGAGCTCCACAGTCACCGGGAGGCCGGGCAGACAGGCAGGGGGGAGGACGGGGGAGGAGGAGTGTCCCAGCCCCGTGCCCTTGGGCAGGAGACCCCTTTCCCTTACCCGGCCTCAGTTTACTCCTGTGCAGGAGAAGGCTCGCAGTGCAGTCCCTGCCTCCTGGAGCCGGGGCACAGCCGGCGGGCCTTGCAGATGTAGACGCCGCACTCAGCTGGCGGCCAAGCACGAGGAATTGTTAGGCCGTTTTGCAGAAGGAGAGACTGGGCCTCGGGACGTGAGAGTTTTAGACAAGAGTGCTCAGCTCAGCAGCAAACTTACAGAAAGACCCTATTCCTGATTTGGCTGTCAGAGCTCCTGTGCATGGCTGCACGTGGTCTTCTGACATGAAGAACAGCCGTCCAGTGTTGGTGGGAGAAGGGGCATTCGGGTCTCCCCCCACCTGGGCCAGAACCCACAGTGAGGACGGTCATTTGCTATAGCTGAGGTGCTGGTTGATAAGCTGGCTTCCTTGCTGTGCATGGGAGTGTCTCTGGGGTGGTTGGACTGGTCAGCCCTGTGTGAGAGCAGCCTGCCGCAGAGGCCTGTGTATGTTGTGCAGGTTCCTGAGCCTCTCTGAGGCTGTGTTTACCCCTTAGGGGGACAGCAGTAAGACTGTCCGTGCCATGCTGCAGTGCAGATGGGACCAGGCCTGTCCTCTCTCACCTGGCAAGAGCTGGTGTTAGGGCGCAGAGCTGGTGTTAGGGCGCAGAGCTGGTGTTAGGGCGCAGAGCTGGTGTTAGGGCGCAGAGCTGGTGTTTGGGCGCAGAGCTGGTGTTGGGGCGCAGAGCTGGTGTTGGGGCACAGAGCTGGTGTTAGGGTGCAGAGCTGGTGTTGGGGCACAGAGCTGGTGTTGGGGACAGAGCTGGTGTTGGGGACAGAGCTGGTGTTAGGGTGCAGAGCTGGTGTTAGGGTGCAGAGCTGGTGTTGGGGACAGAGCTGGTGTTGGGGCACAGAGCTGGTGTTGGGGACAGAGCTGGTGTTTGGGCGCAGAGCTGGTGTTGGGGCACAGAGCTGGTGTTGGGGCACAGAGCTGGTGTTGGGGACAGAGCTGGTGTTTGGGTACAGAGCTGGTGTTGGGGACAGAGCTGGTGTTGGGGACAGAGCTGGTGTTTGGGCGCAGAGCTGGTGTTTGGGCGCAGAGCTGGTGTTGGGGCGCAGAGCTGGTGTTGGGGCGCAGAGCTGGTGTTTGGGTGCAGAGCTGGTGTTAGGGTGCAGAGCTGGTGTTAGGGTACAGAGCTGGTGTTGGGCACAGAGCTGGTGTTTGGGCGCAGAGCTGGTGTTGGGGCGCAGAGCTGGTGTTGGGGCACAGAGCTGGTGTTAGGGCACAGAGCTGGTGTTAGGGTGCAGAGCTGGTGTTAGGGCGCAGAGCTGGAGTTTGGGTGCAGAGCTGGTGTTGGGTGCAGAGCTGGAGTTTGGGTGCAGAGCTGGTGTTGGGTGCAGAGCTGGAGTTTGGGTGCAGAGCTGGTGTTAGGGTGCAGAGCTGGTGTTTGGGTGCAGAGCTGGTGTTGGGTGCAGAGCTGGTGTTGGGCACAGAGCTGGTGTTTGGGTGCAGAGCTGGTGTTAGGGTGCAGAGCTGGTGTTGGGGTACAGAGCTGGTGTTGGGGCACAGAGCTGGTGTTGGGGCACAGAGCTGGTGTTTGGGCGCAGAGCTAGTGTTTGGGGGACAGAGCTGGTGTTGGGCACAGAGCTGGTGTTGGGGCACAGAGCTGGTGTTGGGGCACAGAGCTGGTGTTGGGTGCAGAGCTGGTGTTTGGGTGCAGAGCTGATGTTGGGTGCAGAGCTGGTGTTGGGCACAGAGCTGGTGTTTGGGTGCAGAGCTGGTGTTAGGGTGCAGAGCTGGTGTTGGGCACAGAGCTGGAGTTTGGGTGCAGAGCTGGTGTTGGGCACAGAGCTGGTGTTTGGGTGCAGAGCTGGTGTTTGGGGGACAGAGCTGGTGTTTGGGGCACAGAGCTGGTGTTGGGTACAGAGCTGGAGTTTGGGTGCAGAGCTGGAGTTTGGGCACAGAGCTGGTGTTTGGGTGCAGAGCTGGTGTTTGGGTGCAGAGCTGGTGTTTGGGTGCAGAGCTGGTGTTTGGGTGCAGAGCTGGTGTTGGGGCACAGAGCTGGTGTTTGGGTGCAGAGCTGGTGTTAGGGTGCAGAGCTGGTGTTGGGCACAGAGCTGGTGTTGGGTACAGAGCTGGTGTTGGGGCACAGAGCTGGTGTTGGGCACAGAGCTGGAGTTTGGGTGCAGAGCTGGAGTTTGGGCACAGAGCTGGTGTTTGGGTGCAGAGCTGGTGTTTGGGTGCAGAGCTGGTGTTTGGGTGCAGAGCTGGTGTTTGGGTGCAGAGCTGGTGTTGGGGCACAGAGCTGGTGTTTGGGTGCAGAGCTGGTGTTGGGTGCAGAGCTGGAGTTTGGGTGCAGAGCTGGAGTTTGGGTGCAGAGCTGGTGTTGGGTGCAGAGCTGGAGTTTGGGTGCAGAGCTGGTGTTAGGGTGCAGAGCTGGTGTTGGGTGCAGAGCTGGAGTTTGGGTGCAGAGCTGGTGTTGGGTGCAGAGCTGGAGTTTGGGTGCAGAGCTGGTGTTAGGGTGCAGAGCTGGTGTTGGGTGCAGAGCTGGAGTTTGGGTGCAGAGCTGGTGTTGGGTGCAGAGCTGGAGTTTGGGTGCAGAGCTGGTGTTGGGTGCAGAGCTGGTGTTGGGGTACAGAGCTGGTGTTGGGCACAGAGCTGGTGTTGGGTGCAGAGCTGGTGTTGGGCACAGAGCTGGTGTTGGGCACAGAGCTGGTGTTTGGGACATGGGCATTTGCTTATCTTTTCAGGGTCCATGTCTGGTGCTGGGACCCAAGAGGTTCCCTTAGCCCAGGAACAAAGTAGGCCTGAAGTGACATTGCCACCCAGGTGTGAGCATGAGCATCACAGTTCAGAGGCCGAGGCCAGGCGTCCCTGGCACACCATGCCCTGTGTCGCGGGGTCTCGCTTTCCTGTGCAGAGGCAGCCACAGAGCCCCTCCCCAGCACCCAAGTCCATCCTCCTGATGACATCCGCTCCCCAACACCAACCCCTCCAGGAAGCCCAGGTGGCACCCCACCTCCCCCCAAAATGGCACGCCCCACTCATTCTGCCGCGCTCTCCTGCATCTCTCCTGGCCGGCTGAGCCCCTCTTGGGACACCTGCTCCCTGACCCGGGGCCCCTTCCCTTCTCTAACTTCTCTGGTGATTGATGCTTCTCTTTCCTAATGGCGGGCTTCTGTCCCTGCCCTCCCGGGGACCTCGCCGCACGCTGTGGGTGCCCTTCACCCACAGGCCACCTCCCCAGGGCCGCTTCCGTTCCTTAGGAGCACGGACTCTTCCACCTGCCCCTGCGCTCAGGGCACTCGGCCCTGCGTGCAGTGGGGTGCGAGGAGTCTCCCTGGCCGCGTCTCCTTCCCAGGTCAGCTCTGCTTGTCACAGGTGACACCTGCCCTGGTGGCCTTCCCCTCAGCAGGTGCTGCTGGGTCTTTGTCCTCTGATTGATGGGAGGGAGGAGAGTTGTCCCAGGGGTGTCCTTGTGCAGAGTGTTGCCCACAAGCCTCTGTGGGGCTCATGGAGGAGTGACCAAGTGCAAGGTTCCTGGTGGAGTATTCTGGGAGCTCTTGCTGGCAGGTGGGGGCCTCCTTGGAGGGCTGTGTGCAAGGCTGCAGCTGCCTGGGTCTGGCTTCTCTGAGCTTGCTGCACTGTGGCCTGTTGGATTCTTAGTGCTGCTTTGAGTTCCCCACGTCCAGAGGTGACACAATGACTCAGGGAAGAATGGAGTTCCAGCCTCGCACTGCAGGGCCGCGGCTGGAAGAGCTCCTACACCTCCTGTCTTCATACATTCCTCCCTGTTCTTCCCCTGTCCCTCCACCCAGAGAGAACCCCAGACCTTTCCTCCATTGTGCGCCTCCTCACTGCATCTGTGGCCGGCTGTTCCTGCCTCGGCCCTCCCTGGCTTGAGGGTCTCTGCTTCCCTCCCTGGCCCTCGGATATCTCTTGTTTATGGGCTGCTGGGATTTTTCCAATAACCTGAGATGAATCTACCAGGCCCCACAGGTAGTGCACCTCCGCCTCCCAGCCATAAACCACGCCGGGCTTTCATCTGCGATTGCCTGGGTCCGAGGCAGGTGGGAGGCACAGCAGCGGGGGAGAGGCAGCCTGAGCCGTTCCAGACCCTCTTTTTACAAGAAAGGCCCCGAGAAGCACGTCTGGACTTGGTGCCAAGCCAGTTCACTTCACTCTGCTGGGCTGTGCGTGGAGACTGGCTCTCTGGCCTCCCCTCCAGGAGTCAGATTTATGCTGGGCCTGTCTAAACGGCCTCCGGGGATGCTGACATTTGTTGTGGGAGAGCTCGAGTGGTGTTCCTTTCATCTCCACTGAGGGGTGTCGGCTTAAATTATGAGGCCCGGCCACAGCCCCATCTGGGTGTGGGAGTCTCTGGCAGCCGCTCCTCTGCTGTTTGAACGTTTCCTTCATCTTCCGCTCGCAGCACTCCCACGGCTCTGAGAGCTTCCCTTTCTCTTTGACAAGTTCAAAGCCTGCAGTCCAGGTCCTACCTGTGCTCCCAGGAGAAATGGGAACCCGAGTCCAGCAGGTCTGCACTGCTGAAAGAGCAGGGCACTCCGACCGTCCCAGGAGCAGAGCGGAGGATGTCACATGCCCCTCATGTTTACACACGGTGCCTGAAGCTGGTGAGGGTCAGCAATGGCCAGCTGACCCTGGCCAGCTGGGTGTGGCATCTGCCTGCGTGTGGGAGGTGCCACGTGCCCCTCCACCCCTCCGTCCTCAGACTCTCTCACCCAGACCTGCCAGGACACCCGAGAGTCCCTGGGTGGTGGGGCGGGCAGAGGCACGTCCTGCCCAGTGAATGTGTGCTGTTGACCGGGAGCAACCTCAGACGGTGCCAGGAGGACTCCGAGGGTCAGCCCAGGGGAGGGGTCTCAGGTGTAAGCTGTGAGGGAGAGCAGCTTGGAGAGGTCCAGGGCAGGGGTCAGCAACCACAGCGTGCAGCCACATCTGGCCTGGTGCCAGTCCTGCCTGCCACAGGGGACTCCTGGCAAAGGCTCCCTTTCTCCTCTCCTGGGCAGCCCCGTCCATCTGTGAGGCCCTCGCTTTCGCACAGTGAACAGAGCCCAGCCTTCAAGCTGCTGAGGCTGCCCTCTGTGTCAGGCAAAGCCGGTGAGACTCACTCTCGGGTATGCTAGGGAGAGTCTGGAGACCCCCTCGGGGGCTGAGGAAAGAAGGCGTGAGAGGCCGAAGGGCAGAGGGGTCCGGAGAGACTCCAGGGCAGGCTCTCCTCGGCAGGCCCGGCCCCTCCCCTCCTCTCTTCCCTCTCCGCCTCCTCCCTCTGGACACAGCGGCTTCCTGACCCCCTACAGGGTGTGGAGGGGGTGGGGCACACCTGGCTGGGCCCCTGACGTCTTCCAGGGCTGACCTCGGAGGCCCTTCTTTTGCCCCCTTCCCTGTTGGTTCATGGAGGAGAACAGCTCTCTGGAAATAGGCATGTGCCCTAGGCAAGGTGAGCACAGTGACCGAGAGCCCCAGGGGACCGCAGCCATCCTGTCCCTGGACCAACTTCAGAACTCACCCCTCCTTCTGCAGCCAGCACCCAGGGGAGGGGTCTCAGTGTGTACGCCGTGATGTCCCCATCAGGGACACTGCACAAAGCCCACTCGCTGTGGGCTGGGGTCAGTTCTGCAGAGAGAAATGCCAGAGTCCAGCACCAGAGCTCAGCCCTCCCCTGGACACGAGGCTGCTGGCACCTGAAAACAGGCATCTAGGGCTGAGGACACGTCCTTTGTGTTGAAGTAGTTATGGCGATTTTCATGTTCCAGGCAGCCCAGGCCTTCCCATGCAGTCATCATTTAATTTCAACAATAGTTACAATTCTCTCTCTGTCTCTCTCGCTCTCTCGCTCTCTGTCTCTCTCTTTCTAACAGGAATTTAGCTCGGGGTGCGTAACCACATCCACAGCCCTTTTTATTGTTTTTTGTTTGTTTTGAGACCGGGTCTCGCTAAGTTGCTTAGAGCCTCACTAAGTTGCCGAGGCTGGTTTCAAACCTGTGGTCCTCCGGCCTCAGCCTCCTGGCGGGCTGGGCGTGCAGGCGAGTGCACCATGCTAGGCCACAGTTACTCTTCCTGATGAGAAAACTGGATCTTGGAAAAGTGTTCACAGCCCTGCAGACTCATCCTTGAGCTGCCTGACCCTGGCAGGACTCCACAGGACACATGCGTGGGTGGGATGTCAGCCTGTTTCTGCAGAAATGCCACTGGAGGTTCCCTGGGGCCAGGGGGCCTCCCTGGACACAGGGTCAGGTGGTCTGAGCAGTGGACTGACCAGGCCTGCAGGGTGAACCTCTCATCCTCCGGGAGGGTCTCTTCCCTTCCTGAGGCGTTCAGTTCCTAGGGTCAGTCTCCCCCTTCCAGGAGGACCCGAAGCCCCTCTCCCAGCGTGGCTGAGACCAGCTGCATTGTCCCCAGGAAGGCACACAGAGGAGGACCCTGGCTGGGACCCTTTTTGACCTTTCAGTGTCTCTTATTTGTATTCTTGAGGAAGGGAGGCCCAGGAAAAAGACAGCACCTATTAAGCACCACCTGTATGGCAGGATCCCAGCTGCTTGCACACAGGACTCCGAGGACACCCACTGGGTGGGCATTATTGCACGTGAGGAAGCGGCGGGGAGGTGACAACTGGCATGGGGCTGTGCCTGCATTAGGTGCCCCTTCAGCCCAGGGGACTCGGCTGAGTGCCCTTCGTGCCCAAGCTGTGGTTTACATGTTTGCAGGAGGACAGGGCCTCTGAGCTTCAGATGAGAAGGCCCTGGTGGAGCCAAACTGGGAGCTCGGAGCTGGCCAGGCGATAGGAGCGGCTCGGTGGCAGCTGAAGAGGTCAGGGACCAGGCTCACGTGGCTGGGCCCTCTGGGGGCTTCCTTGAAGGGCCAGAGGGACTGGCGCAGAGCAAACCCAGGGCAGAGGTCCTCCCTAGAGCCAAGAGGACCCGGGAGATCTGGGGGGCCATCCTTAGGATGAGTGGACACAAGCCCCTGTACAGGAAGCCTTCCTCACACGGCTCTGCAGGGCCTGGCGCAGCTTCCCAAGAGGTAGCCTGGGTCCTAGGTCTTGACCCCTTAAAGTCACCCCTGTCCTGCCTGCTGCCTACGGAATGGATGCCGTTCACATGGTCTGCAGTTACTCTGTGAAGGGTTATCTATGCTATGGACAGCAGTTTTGATGGCCTCAGCCTGCAGGTGGTCCACCCAGTGCTGGTCCTCGATGGCCTTTGGAGCAGAGTTCTTCACGGTGTCTGGGAAGCTCGGAGCACTCGGTGTTGAGCTGAGGCCTGGGGGGTCCTCCTGATGACAAGCACCCACTGCTGACTTGCAGGCCGAGCAGCATGCTGGTGCCTGAGCAACAGCCGCTACCTCTTGCTCCGGGGAGGCCAATGAGCAGGCTCTCCTGCCGAGGAGGCAGCACGCTGGACCAGCCAGGGCGGAGCACTATGGCGACGACCCAGTGTAGCCTGGACCTCCTGATTCCTGCCCTGGGTTCGAAGTGCTCTCCTTAGCTCTTCCTGGGAGCTTTTGGGTCCTTGCCGCGGGCTGCTGCATGCAGCAGCAGGGTTGTCCTGACGGGGTGTGCACCCTGCTGTAGGAACCTCTGAACTCCCTGCAGCGTCTTCTCCTTCTTTCAGGCAAAAGCGACGAGGAGGAGAGCCTTTGCAAGTCTGCCCCGGGGGCAGGGAAGGGAGCCTCTGAGGACGGCAAGGACCACAAGCGCCCCAAACGCCCCAGAACCATCCTGACCACCCAGCAAAGGAGAGCGTTCAAGGCCTCGTTCGAAGTCTCCTCCAAGCCCTGCAGGAAGGTACAGGAGGGCAGAGGGGAGGGCAGGGGACAGCACTGCTTCTCTGGGTGCCAGGCTCCTCTGGAGGTTGGCACACGGGGTCCCAGTGGTGGGGAAGAGGGGTCAGTCTGTGCAGGAGCTGAGCTCTGCTGGGGACTCTGGGCAGGGATCCCAGGCCTCCGTGTGTGGTGCCCGTCCACACTCAGAAGCCTTCGTTTTGGTGTAGGCTAAGACGCTGTGACAAGGAATGTGGGATGCGGTGGCCTGTTTGTTCCGTGCAGTGTGCCAGGGACCCCTTCGAGCTACAGGCTTTCCTTTGGTGGAGATGGACCCTGGCTTTGAAAGCCCCCTCCGAGCTGTAGGGGCTGTGCCCAGGGGGCTGCAGTGAACCTGGTATAAAGAAACTCGGGCCTTAGTGAGAGAGGGGTGTGTTCTCCCTACACCACAGTCCCAAGGAGAGCAGGCCGAGGCTGACGGCAGCTGCGCTGTCCATCACACGGGGCCCAAGGGCTGTCCAGCTGTCACTCTGTTTCCCACCACCAGGGAGGGGAGGGGGCCGTGCAGCCAGGCGCCGGTTCCCGGGTTTGCTCGGCCACTCCCTAGGTGAGGGGGCGAAGCTCAGTCCTGCAGGAGAGGACCCGGTGCCCTGTTGTGCTCAGGACTCACTGTGGGAGGGAGGAGGTGGGTCTGGGACAGTGACCTGGCGCTGCCACGACGACTGTGGCCGTCACTGAGCGTTCATGGTTGACCAGCTGCCTGCCATGTGTGGGCACTGTCTTTGACACAGTGAAAGGAGAGTGATCGTTGTTGTGAAATCTGTGAAGGAAATACCGTTTTTAAGAGGTCAGCATTGCTTCTTCTCCTTCCTATTGGAATTCCTCAGCCTTTGCTGTAGCGAGCAGGTAGCCCGGAGTCGGAGTCACCCCACAGACATTCACTGCCTGTTCTGGGCTCGGGCTGCGGCCCCCCAGGGTCCAGGTGTGGGCGGCTCCGCCTGCTCTTGTGTGGTCCTGGCTGAAGAAGCAGTGCCCTCCTGGGACGTGTTCTCCTGAAGGTGGCCGAAGGCAAGAGGCCAGGCCAGAGGAGCCAGGGAAGTCTTTGCTGGATGTCACCCTGATTCACAGGCCAGTCGAGGCTGGGGCTTAGCCCACGGGGCAGGGGCTGAGGGTCACAACTGGTGGAACACAGCGCCCTCTGTCACCAGGTGCCCTTCCTTCCCCGCCCTCACAGAGGTGCACTCCGCGGGGCACTGTAGGAAGCGGCTTCCGGAGGCGGCTTGCTCAGGACAGGTTGTCCTCCCCTGAGGGCTTCCCAGCCTCCGTGAGGCCACGTGCTGGAGGCTGGTTCCTGGGCACCTTTCAGACCAACAGCGAGGAGTGGCGTCCATCAGGATGTAGCTCCAGGGTGTGGGCTGGAGGACAAAGGAGCCCTGGGCCATGGGAGGGGCGTCCACTCTGGAATCAGGCAAGGCCCTGGGAACAGGTGGCTTCCGAGCCGGGCCTCTGAGCAGTGGATAGGGTTTCAGCAGGTGCAGGGCCCCGCTTAGCAGGAGGGTGGATGGGCCTTGAAAGTCCTGATCCTCCCCATGTGAGCTCAGCCCAGTGGCATGATTAGGGTGAGCACTTCCAGGCCCGGGGCTCGCTCTCTGCGTGTTGTTCAGGGCGTTTTCCAATCCCATCTTCTCCCGAGACTCCCAGGAGGGGCCATGTCTCTCTGGCCTCTCTGCAAATCTACTTTATGGGCTGCCCCTCTCCCGCTCTCCTGCCAGCCTCATTGTGAGCCTGGATGGCCGACAGATGTTTAAACACCTTCTTTATTATCTGGACCCCTCATCCTGGTCCCTACCTGGCCCCAGTGCATGTGTCCGCTGGCCCTGCTGGGTTCCAGGTGGCCCCGATTTTCTGTCTCTTTCTGGGAAGGGCTCCCTCAGGGTAACAATGCAGAACCCCCAGAGTCTCTGAGTTAGAGGGACAAAGGTCCATGGATTTAGGTGGGAGGAGGGAGGGTGGACAGCCCTGGGAAAGCGGTCTTCACCCTGTTCCTCCACCAGTGGCCTGCAGCTGCAGCATCCGGCACTTTCTAGGGCTGACTCCAGAGCGGGGGACGCCTGCAGCTCTCCTGGGAGCGTGGGTCTGAGTTCACAAGTGGGTGGGGTCGGCCACCGTCCCATCACTGCGACCAGGTCCCCGACAGAACAGTTAAAGGAGAGGCGGCTTATTTTGCCTCATCCAGGGTCCCCCAGCTCCGCTGCTGTGACGCAGCGCATCGTGGTGGGAGTGTGGCGAGGAGGCCACCGACCTCCTGGCAGCTGGGGAACAGAGAGGGCTGGAGCAAGAGGCCGGTGGCAAGATAGAGTCCCCAAGGGCAGACCCACTTCTTCCCCTCCAGCGGTCCATTCAGTCACCAGGACTGATCCTCCGACGAGGCTGGAGCCCTTGCGATCCTGCCAGTCCTCAGAGCTCACCTCTGGTCATGCTGCCCGGGGACAGGCCTTCAGCACCGGCCTTTGGGGTCTGTTTGCCTGGACTCCTTTCCACCTGGAGGGAAGCCTGTCTGGCCGCTGACTTTGGCTGAGCATGAATCAGGCCCTGGGCTCTGCACAGAGCGGCCTGTTGGCCTCCCCGAGGCTGCACAGGAAGTGCTCTGCCTCCTTCCCGCCCTGCACTGCCGCGGGCGCTACAGGAGTAACCGTGGCTTGTTCCAGGTGAGGGAGACTCTGGCCGCGGAGACGGGGCTGAGCGTCCGAGTGGTGCAGGTGTGGTTCCAGAACCAGAGGGCTAAGGTAAGGCTCCTTGCCTCCTCCGTGTCGCCCTTCCTGCCGCGGGAGCAGAGGGCTGTGCCCTGGCCACCAGTTCCTGCCCGAGCTCCTGGAGAGCAGCTCTCTCCAGCAGCAATCCTGCTGCCGCGGGTCTTCAGCCAGGCGCCAGGGAAGGCCCACTGAGGCATCTGTTTGGGGGAATGTCCTGGTGGCCCTGCCTCTGAATCCGGCCAGCCACCATCAGGTCCTTGGAAAACCATATTCTTTAATTTACATTTTTCAATGTATACCTGCGCACTACAGATACCAGGGGATCTTTGTTTGTTTCGTTTCATTTCATTTTTGATATTTCAAAGAGAAACCCAAAAGCACTCTGACGACTGGCCCAAGACCGCCTGTTGGCGTGGTGGCGTGAGAGCCCTCCCTCCCCTTCAGCTCAGCCCACCCTGCCACCCTGCCCTCCTGCCCTCCTGGCTGGCCAGGGCCTGCCACCCTGTCGTGGGCCCTCTTGGAACTTCTGCCCCTGCCTTTTCCTACCCCTGCAAGTGCCCGTGTCCCGCCTCCCTGGTCTGCCGAGGGGCTGCATCGCTGCGTTTGCTCCGGGTGGGCCAGGGGACCGTTCCTGCAGCCGAATTCCCCAGAGTGGGGCTGGGGGTGGGTGAGTCATCTGAAGAGGCTCCCTTCCCCACGGAGGCATAAAGCAGAGAAGCACTCAGACCTCCGGGAACCTTGCAGTAAAGACATTTGTTTTAAAATGCAGTGTTTCTCTCTCTCTCTCTCTCTCTCTCTCTCTCACACACACACACACACACACACACACCATGTGTTTACATACTACAGGGCACCAGTGTTCCACAGGACACAGTTTGGGAAACGTGGGGCTCAAGGGTCTTAGCCGAGGCTCTGGTGGCTCTCACACTCAAGGTGGCCGTGGGGAGGAAGAGTGTCCCGGCTCACCCAAGCCACCTGCGGTCAGCCCTTGCTGAGAGGGAGCCCCTGTTCCTGTGGGGTGAGCGTGCTCCCCAGCAGCTGGGAGGGGTCTTGGGGTGCTCGTCCTCAGCCTGGCTTCATATGGGGGTAGGTGCCTCCTCCACGTGCCAGCCTCTCAGCGGAGGGCGGAGGCCCTTCCCTGCCCCTGGTCAGTGGCCTGTCGTGGCCGACTCTGATGGGCCGTCTCTCCCACCAGATGAAGAAGCTGGCCCGTCGGCAGCAGCAGCAGCAGCAGGACCAGCAGAACACGCAGCGGCTGAGTTCTGGTAAGCCCTGCGCCCCAGGCCGGCACCTGCCCAGCTCCATGAGTGACGGGCACTCAGTGGAGCCCAGCCCCCCACTCGAGAGAGAAGCCCGCCACATGGGGGTGAGCCAGGGGAGCCCGTGAGAGCACGTGGGCCCCAGCAGCACTTCCAGAGCTCTGGCTCGTGCAGAGCCTGGTCTGGACCGGGCAGGGTTAGGGCACACGTCAGAACGTCTGTGGAGCCAGGGGCGGGTCCTGTTTCTCATGTCCAGTCCCCCTCCTCCTAGGACGGCCAGTTTGGTAGAAGACCCTGTCATCCCTGTGCAGTTACCTGAGACCACCGACTTAGCACAGGAGAGATGGTCTGGCTTGGGGTGCCACGTTGGGCCTGTTGCCTTGGGGTCCGTGGGGAGTGTGTGGCACAGGAATTGCCTGCCCCGTGGGGACCAGAAAGCAGAGTCAGGCGAGGGGGCTGGAAGGACAGAGAGGGAGCTTCCGGGCACGTGCCAGGGACCCGCTTCCTCCCACTGGTCCCCGAAGCCGCCCCGTCCCCCACAGTGCCACAGGCTCAGAACCAAGCCTCTAGCATCGGCCTCTGGAGGAGACCCATTTCCAAACCAGAGCCACCCCTTCAAAATAGTGTAAAACAATGACAATACATAAACCCCAAGGTGAGCCGAAGTTACAGTCCCCCTCGCAGAGGACGAAGGCTCCGCCAGTCTCACCTCTGACGTCGGTGAGGGTCGGACCCAGTTTGGGAGTCGTCTTTGACTACCTCTGTTGGACTGGGCTTTCTTTCTTTTTTTTCGACATCATATATATTTTATTTATTTTTTTAAATTTTTTTTTATTATTAGTTGTTCAAAGCATTACAAGGCTCTTGACATATCATATTTCATACACTGGATTCAAGTGGGTTATGAACTCCCATTTTTACCTCGTATACAGATTGCAGAATCCCATCGGTCACACGTCCACGTTTTTACGCACTGCCACACTAGTGTCTGTTGTATTGTTGGGCTGGGCTTTCCACGCACCCCTCGCTGGATGTACCTTCTTCTTTTTTTTTTTTTAATAGGGGAGGAGTGAGGAGTTGGGAGGGGAGTGGACTTCTCGGACAGTCTGTGTTCAAGAAGTGCTAGGGAGAAAGCGTGTTAGACTCGCGTGTTAGAGCCATGTCATTCTTAAAGGACTCAGCACCCACCCGGGTTCCTTGAACGGCCTGGGCCTGGGCCTGGGTCTCACACGCAGTGTGCGCACAGGCCTCCTGCAACCTTGGTGAAGTTCAGGTTCTGATTTTTAAGGAAGGTCGTGTGGCCCCAAGAGCCTAGGTGTTTAACAAGCTCTCAGGCGGGGCCACTGCTGCAGGCCCATGGGCCGCTTCTTGAAGGCTGTGCCACCAGACGTTGGTCCTCGTCCTGGCTTAGACCCTGAGCTTGCTTGACGTCTGGGCTAGGCTTGATCCATAACTTGGCCCTTGCAGCCAAGAGTCCCCTAAGTCTCACTTAACAACGAGAGATGCTGACAGAGGGATGAGCTGAGCTGGATGGGCTGCTGGGAAGTGGGCAGCGAGCTGGTCAGGAGCTAGAGCTGCTTCGGCTTCTCCTTGATGCCAGGGGACTGGGACCAGCTGTTCCATCCCTCACACCGTGGGCTGTGCATCCTCAGGTGGGGAAATGGCCCCTGCCAGTTCTGCCTCCCAGGGCCCTGCGATATTCGGAGGGCCTGGGGTGATGTTAGCTGATCCCATCTAGAAGGTACTGGCGGGGCCTTATGAGAACACAGACTCCAATCCTTGGCTTTAGGGAGCTCCCCGGAGGCTCCTGGGGAGACTCAGGAAGCAGACACTGGGAGGCGGAGGAGGCGAGACCCTGGGCACCAGCAGCACACTGGCTCTAGAGCACGCAGTGTCCTGGAGTCCTCCCGTCATCCGGTGAGGTCTGCTGGTCAGATGTCATGATTCCCACTGGACTGGGGGCTCCTGATGGGTGATTGGTGGACCTTTATGTTCATCCTCCAGGGCTGCCACACCTGAGTGTGGATCCGAGCCTTTGTTTAAATGCCATGTTTCCAGGGTGTGCTGGAAATTCAACTGCCCAGTCCCACTGCATCCCTGACCTCCAAGGTGAGGGCCTTTGGCTGGGCACAGGCTGAAGCCACTCATGTCAGCTCAGCTCCTTCCATCTTGTAAAGGTGGGATAAGGCCCAGGCATGAAGCTCTGCAGCCTCCATCACATCACTGGGGGGCAGCTCGAGGTGGCCTCTGTAATTCTCAGCACCTGGTGTCTGCACCCTTCAGTGGCCACTCCCACACTGTGTAGGTCTGACCTAGAGTGTGATTTCCAAATGTCCGGAGAGATGTGGTGGTGTCTGCCTGGGGCGTCCTGGATCACAGCATGGACATCTGGTGGTGAGGGGTGTGAGGTCCGGGTGGGGCTTGGGGCTGCAAATCGAGAATGATCTGCCACCTTCTCTGTTCCGCAGCTCAGACAAATGGTGGCGGGAGTGCTGGGATGGAAGGGATCATGAACCCCTACACGGCTCTGCCCACCCCGCAGCAGCTGCTGGCCATCGAGCAGAGCGTCTACAGCTCCGACCCCTTCCGACAGGGCCTCACCCCACCCCAGATGCCTGGAGATCACATGCACCCTTATGGTAAGAGGACTTGAGCCCACGGGCTCCCACCTGCCGTGGCCCCTCCTTCCCTCCCAGATGCTCACTGTGGCTTCCCCGCATGACAAGTGACCCGCAAAGCAGGGCTAGAGTCACCCCAGGGTCAGCTACTGGTGGCTGCAGGGGGAAGGCTCCTGTGTGCTCACCAGTGAGGTTCGTCTCAGAGTTCCCAGGCTTCCTCCCTGGGCACCCCTCATGTCCCCTCCACTCTCTCTGTGAGCCAGTGCTCGGAGGTGAGGCCCGGGGGCCCCCGAGGAGGGTGAGCCCAGGGCTGCAAGGCTAACAGCTCAACCTCAGGTTGACTGTGGGCCACTCACAGAGTCTCGGAGGAGTGCAATGCATTGATCTGTAGATGGAATCACTGTGCCTCTCACTCTGATAGCTAAAAGATACTTTGATAGCTAAAAGAAGTATCAAAGACAAAATCCTCACGAAGATTTTGTCCACCTTTCTCCCTCGCTTAAAAACATTCACGGCCAGGTGTGGTGACACACGCCTGTAATCCCAGCAGCTCAGGAAGCTGAGGCCAGCCTCAGCAACTTAGTGAGGACCTCAGCAACTTAGTGAGGCCCTGTCTTAAAATGAAAAATAAAAGACTCGGGATGTGGCTCAGTGGTCAAGCGCCCCTGGCCTCAATCCCCAGCCCTCCACCCCTCCAAATGAGTTCTCTTGTTAAACCGCGCCACCTGCACACACCTCACACTCAGCAAGCCTTCACCAGGCTGGACCTCGCAGGGTCTCTCTGGCTGACCTCATCCATGCACAGATCTGTGCACACAACGCATATCCCTGACGTCCTGTGACACACGAGCACCTCCCTGGTGTCCATCCTTCAGATGGCACAGTCCAGTGGGGCCTCTTTACTAGGCCTTGGTAAGCAGCCAGAGGGGGTTTGTGTCACCTTCTTCCTCTCAGAGTCTCCGAAGGCCCCTGGTGACCTCACAAGGTTGCACTGTTTGCCCCTGGTTACTTCAGGCACAGGTGAAGGCCACCTTGCCTCCCCTCTGGCTGCTGCTTCCCTCGGCTGTCCCAGGAGGAGCCCTCCTGGCTTCTGTGTTGGGGGTGCACCCCGTCCTCCCCCCGCCCCTGTCCTGCATCACGCAGCTTGGGAAACAGAAGGCACTCGGCCTGCGTGTTCTGTTGGAGAGGCAGTGGTCATCCTGGACGCTCCTGTCAGACTCTCGAGAGCCACTTCTGAGGCCAAGTCTACAGGGTCCCTGGCCCAGCCTCTGCAGGCCCCTGGCCCAGCCTCTGCAGGCCCCTGGCCCAGCCTCTGCAGGCCCCTGGCCCAGCCTCTGCAGGCCCCTGGCCCAGCCTCTGCAGGCCCCTGGCCCAGCCTCTATAGACCCCTGGCCCAGCCTCTGCAGGCCCCTGGCCCAGCCTCTGCAGACCCCTGGCCCAGCCTCTGCAGGCTCTGGCCCAGCCTCTGCAGGTCCCTGGCCCAGCCTCTGCAGGCCCCTGGCCCAGCCTCTGCAGGCCCCTGGCCCAGCCTCTGCAGGCCCCTGGCCCAGCCTCTGCAGGCTCTGGCCCAGCCTCTGCAGGCCCCTGGCCCAGCCTCTGCAGACCCCTGGCCCAGCCTCTGCAGGCTCTGGCCCAGCCTCTGCAGACCCCTGGCCCAGCCTCTGCAGGGTCCCTGGCCCAGCCTCTGTGAGGATCCTGCCTCCCACACCTGCTGTCTGTGCATTCTGTCCTTTGCTCTGTGGCACTCCGTTTAGCACTGTGTGTCCTGGTTATGGTTCCATGTGTTGCACTTTGGACAGGAGCCCCTGTGGAGATGACAGACCCCTGGATCATGTCCCTCCTGGTTCTCTCTGTCCCCAGCCCCTGCTTTTCCTCCCCCTGGGGAAAGAGTCACAGGGGATGGGCGTTTGGCTGAATTTCCTCACACTGAGGCAAGTCTCTCCTCCCAGACCTCATGTCAGTGCCTCTTCTCCATTTCAGGTGCTGAGCCCCTGTTCCATGACCTGGATAGTGACGACACTTCCCTCAGTAACCTGGGTGACTGTTTCCTAGCAACCTCAGAATCCGGACCCCTGCAGTCCCGAGTGGGCAACCCCATTGACCACCTGTACTCCATGCAGAATTCGTACTTCACCTCTTGAGTCTTCCCAGCGTCTGTGGCTAGGCTCCCACGTGGAACCACCATATTCTGTGAGGGGCCGCTGGCTTTAGGACGGGGAGGCCAGGGCAGAGGTGGGCTGGGGAGGGAGGTGTGTGGGGTGCTGTCGTATAATGATTTGGCGTAGCTCAGCATTTCCAAAGACTGAGTGTGTTACGGATCGCCTAGTTCAGTGTTTCTAATAAGAGTCTTAGGATTAGATAGGAAGATGTGCTTATCATTAAGGACAGGGACTTTAATATAGACACTCAAGCAAGTTAGATGCCTAGGGCTCCCAACAACTTCCCGCAGTTTGGGGAAGCTCTTGTGAAGAGGTGCATATATCTGTCTGTCTGTACACCCACGACAGACAGACAGACAGCTGTGTGCGTGATTGCATAACCTTTCATACCTTGTCATCAAAGTTTATTCATAATTATAACAGACTCCAACTGTACAGCAAAAGTAACTTTATTTTCAGTGTGAACTATATTTAAGGAAATGCTTGATGCACTTAAGTTATAAAATGAGATAATTTACTTTTTATAAGCTTTATTTTTAGTTTGAAGAGATCTGTCAGCAGGGCGGAGAGGCTGCCTCCTGCCCCGTGGTGCCGGAGCCCGTCTGCTCCAGAGCCTGCGAGCCTGGGAAGCAGCTCCCTGTGCTGCCAGTCTCCTCCAGAGGAGTCCTGCTCCCTGGGGTCCAATCACTGGGTCTGGGGGGTGGGGACAGAACAATCTCTGATCACGTTCTTAGAAGCCGTGTGGCTAGATTCTTGGGCTTTCCCTCAGATTCTGACATGCTGCTGGGCGGTTGGGGGCCCTCAGCATTCACAAGTGTGGGTGAGGCTGACCATGTGGACCTACCTCCCTGGGGACACTGAGGTGCCAGGACACGTAGTAGGGCTGCAGCCCAGATCTGGTATTTGTTTAAAATAGAAGCAGCTCACCGACTTGGTGCAGCAGGCTGCCTGGGACTGCAGGCAGGAAGGCCTCTGTGTCACAGCTGAGGGTGGCAGGCCCGCCCGTACCTCTGCGAAGCCCATACTGGCAGAGCTGGCAGCTCGGGAGGAGGCTGGCGTCCTTCAGTGGCACAGGCTCAGGACCAGGGGACAGAGCAGGCGTGGTGGTGTGCCAGAGCAGGGGCTGGCCAGCTATGTCCTGAGGGCCTGCTTCCTGGTTTTTAAGGTGGCATTTAAATAAGAGAGAGGATATGTGTCAGGCTGGGTGGCCCGGAAAGCTGGACATGCTGCCTGTAGCATCTGGCTCTTTGTGGCAGCGTTTCGAGGCCCCTGTCGTCCAGGTGCTGTTTCTGCACAGCCCGTGGTGCTCTCCGAGGCTGGGAGGACCTGTGAGATGGGGGTCTGCCCAGCCCGCAGCAGCCCTGTGCACGGGGCTTCTACTCCCTGGTCTCCAGCGGGTGCTGGGAAGGGTCTTCTGTGCTAGGAGGGCTTCTGGGAACCAGAGAGGGTGGGCTGGACTCTTCTGAGGGGCTGTAACAGGTGTGGTCCCTCTGCGGGGACATCACTGGAGCCTGGCACACAGCCACAGGTCCCTTCCACTCCCTGTGAGCTGGAGCGAGCATGTCCCTTAAGGTAGAGTCTGTGTCCTGTGATTTTTGTGCCCTCGTGTATGATTTATGCAAACCACCAAGTCAGCCACACCAGTGTGACCGGCGAGAGCTCGCAGATGCTGGACAGCCCGGGTTCTGTGTGAAGCTCAGCTGGAGGGCGTGGCCGACATCATGTGAGTGAACAGGAACACGGGTCAACCGCACTTCCTCCTGGCCACGGTGAAATTAAAGACCTCTTGTAAATGAGCTGTGTTCATTCCAGGGCGGGAGGGCAGCAGGGCCGGGGCTCCAGAGTGGTGTCTATGGGGCCAGGGCACGGCCTGACCCGAAGCTTTTAGCAAACATAAGGGGTGGCCAAAGCAAAGCCCGGGGAAGGCCTCCCGCTCCCTGGGGCGAGGGCACGGCCTCACAGGCCCCGGAGGCAGAGGTGTGGTCATTCTGGCTTCATGTTCCCTGGCACAGAGCAGCGTGCACTCCTGCCATGAGAACGCTGGCTTGGCTGTGAGGGTGGGCCTCGGGGCAGCCTTCTTGCCCAGGACTGGAGGCCGACACCAGCCAGGACAGGAGGGCAGAGCTCCAGTCACCTGCAGTGTAGAGAACGGGCAGGCCATGACCAAGAGGGACACGAGTAGGAGCTCCGAATGCTGCAGGCCCCAGGAGCGTGCTCAAAGGGGACCCTGCTTTCTGTTTTCTCCCCACCTTTAATTATGCAAACCTGTCTCCCCCGGGGCTCACCACTGCACTGGGGCTTGGGAGGAGGGAGATGAGTCACAGACCAGGGAGGCCTGTGTCTGTCCCCAGCCTCCGTGGGCCTCAGCTCCCAGCTCCAGCTTCCAGAGCAGCTAGGAGTGGACATTTACCCACAGACACCTGTGTGTCCTTCAGGACCAGGGCCTGGCCTACCTGAGGAGCCGGTGGGGCCGCACAGGTGTCCATGGGGAGCGGACTGCTGCTGCCTCAACCAGGCCTTAGGGTTTACAGTGTAGGCGCAGTGGAGATGTGGGCTTGTCCTCAGGTGAAGTCCAGGCCGGTCTGTGAGGGCCCCTCTCCCCTGTGCACAGTGAGTGCTGTACAGGGCTCCCACCCTCTCCCCGTCGACTGGCTGCCCTTCTTTCCTTTGCCCTCTGAGCGGATGCCTCTAGACCTGGGCCACAGCCCCTTCACCTGTGTGCTGTGTGGCCTTGGGCTGCTTCATGCCCTGAGCTGGCTTCTGTGTGGGTGCAGGGATGGCCCAGCTCCTCCCTCAGAGGGCAGGGGTGAGCCTGCGAGCTCCAGCCCTGCCCTGGGGGGTAGCCTTGGTGCCCTGCTGTGGGCCGGGCCTGTTCTAGGTGTGGTCGCTGACCAGGTGAATGGAACCTCAGATCAAGGGTAAAGACACGAGGCCCTGGCTCCCCTGAGCCGAGGAGGCTGCTTCCCCGTCAGCCCCCCCCCCCCCCCCCCCCCGTCCAGCCCCCACGGGACAGGGCCTGGGTTCTCTGCGGGTCCTGCCCATCCTGAGCCAGGGGTCGGGTGTCATTTTAAGGCACACAGATCTTTGGCCACTGAAAACCCTGCAGATCAGTCCCAGTTACCAAGACGTGGAAGGAATCAGAGCTCCGGTGGCGTGGCGGGGTCTCTGCAGCCACAGGCTCTGTCCTTCCTCCTGCGGCCTGCTTTGGGGGAGATGAGAGGCTGGTCTGACAGCAGAGAGCCTGGGGCCAAGGTGGGGCTGCGTGCCCTGCAGAGGTGTGAGTGCGTGTGCATGTGTGTGAGTGCGTGTGTGAGCCTATGTGTGTGAGTGTGTGTGTGCGTGTGTGTGAGTGCGTGTGTGAGCCTGTGTGTGTGAGCCTGTGTGTGTGCGTGTGTGTGTGAGTGCATGTGTGAGCCTGTGTGTGTGAGCCTGTGTGTGTGCGTGTGTGTGAGTGCATGTGTGAGCCTGTGTGTGTGAGCCTGTGTGTGTGCGTGTGTGTGTGAGTGCATGTGTGAGCCTGTGTGTGTGAGCCTGTGTGTGTGCGTGTGTGTGAGTGCATGTGTGAGCCTGTGTGTGTGAGTGTGTGTGCGTGTGGTGGTCTCAGAACAGCCCCTGGATTTGGTCAGACAGGTTTTCTTCTCTGAAGCTCAGGGAGTGGAGCTCCTTGTGGAGGCCGTGGAGTGAGTGAGGGTCAGAGGGGAGTTTCAGGACGGCCTCTCCTGGCCCTTGGTCCTGCATGCCCCTACCCTGCCTTCTAAGTGGCCAGGCACATGGGAGCCTTAGGACCCCATGGTGCCCAGGTGCTGTGAGAGGACAGGGAGGGCTCTTCCCTCCATCCAGGCGCCATGTCCGTGTCGCAGGTCAAAGACGCGTGTGTGGCCGGTTCACGGCTGTCCATGACTACCAGGTGTCAGAGTGCCCCCAGGGTCCCCAGAGGCTGCCAAGTGCCCCACAGGGTCCCGAGAGGCTGCAGTGTCCCCCTCAGGGTCCCGAGAGGCTGCAGAGTGCCCCTCAGGGTCCCGAGAGGCTGCAGTGTCCCCCACAGGATCCCGAGAGGCTGCAGTGTCCCCCTCAGGGTCCCGAGAGGCTGCAGTGTCCCCCTCAGGGTCCCGAGAGGCTGCAGAGTGCCCCTCAGGGTCCCGAGAGCCTGCACTGTCCCCCGCAGGGTCCCGAGAGGCTGCAGTGTCCCCCTCAGGGTCCCGAGAGGCTGCAGTGTCCCCCTCAGGGTCCCAAGAGGCTGCAGAGTGCCCCTCAGGGTCCCGAGAGCCTGCACTGTCCCCCGCAGGGTCCCGAGAGGCTGCAGTGTCCCCCTCAGGGTCCCGAGAGGCTGCAGTGTCCCCCTCAGGGTCCTGAGAGGCTGCAGTGTCCCCTCAGGGTCCCGAGAGGCTGCAGAGTCCCCCTCAGGGTCCCGAGAGGCTGCAGAGTGTCCCTCAGGGTCCCGAGAGGCTGCAGAGTGTCCCTCAGGGTCCCGAGAGGCTGCAGTGTCCCCCGCAGGGTCCCGAGAGGCTGCAGTGTCCCCCGCAGGGTCCCGAGAGGCTGCAGTGTCCCCCACAGGGTCCCGAGAGGCTGCAGAGTGCCCCGTAGGTTCCCGAGAGGCTGCAGTGTCCCCCGCAGGGTCCCGAGAGGCTGCAGTGTCCCCCACAGGGTCCCGAAAGGCTGCAGTGTCCCCCTCAGGGTCCCGAGAGGCTGCAGAGTGTCCCTCAGGGTCCCAAGAGGCTGCAGAGTGCCCCTCAGGGTCCCGAGAGGCTGCAGTGTCCCCCGCAGGATCCCGAGAGGCTGCAGAGTGTCCCTCAGGGTCCCAAGAGGCTGCAGAGTGCCCCTCAGGGTCCCGAGAGGCTGCAGTGTCCCCCTCAGGGTCCCGAGAGGCTGCAGAGTGTCCCTCAGGGTCCCGAGAGGCTGCAGAGTGTCCCTCAGGGTCCCAAGAGGCTGCAGAGTGCCCCTCAGGGTCCCGAGAGGCTGCAGTGTCCCCCTCAGGGTCCCGAGAGGCTGCAGTGTCCCCCGCAGGGTCCCGAGAGGCTGCGGAGTGCCCCGCAGGGTCCCGAGAGGCTGCAGTGTCCCCCACAGGGTCCCGAGAGGCTGCAGAGTCCCCCTCAGGGTCCCGAGAGGCTGCAGTGTCCCCCACAGGATCCCGAGAGGCTGTGGAGTGCCCCGCAGGGTCCCGAGAGGCTGCAGAGTCCCCCTCAGGGTCCCGAGAGGCTGCAGAGTGCCCCACAGGGTCCCGAGAGGCTGCCAAGTGCCCCACAGGGTCCTGAGAGGCTGCCAAGTGCCCCACAGGGTCCCGAGAGGCTGCAGTGTCCCCCGAAGGGTCCCGAGAGGCTGCAGTGTCCCCCGCAGGGTCCCGAGAGGCTGCAGTGTCCCCCTCAGGGTCCCGAGAGGCTGCAGTGTGCCCCGAAGGGTCCCGAGAGGCTGCAGTGTCCCCCTCAGGGTCCCGAGAGGCTGCAGTGTCCCCCTCAGGGTCCCGAGAGGCTGCAGTGTCCCCCGCAGGGTCCCGAGAGGCTGCAGTGTCCCCCTCAGGGTCCCGAGAGGCTGCAGTGTCCCCCTCAGGGTCCCGAGAGGCTGCAGAGTGCCCCTCAGGGTCCCGAGAGGCTGCAGTGTCCCCCGCAGGGTCCCGAGAGGCTGCAGTGTCCCCCTCAGGGTCCCGAGAGGCTGCAGTGTCCCCCTCAGGGTCCCGAGAGGCTGCAGTGTCCCCCGCAGGGTCCCGAGAGGCTGCAGTGTCCCCCTCAGGGTCCCGAGAGGCTGCAGTGTCCCCCGCAGAGCCCCGAGAGGCCGTTGGGAGCAGGGAGGGAGGAAGGTGGGCTTGACTTCGCCTCCTCAGCTGGGTGGGAGTCAGGAGGTGGGGAGCAGGGAGGGCCTTCTGGACCGAAGAGCTCGCGTGGGCAAGACTGGACACCAGGCCTGTCCTGCGGGCAAGCAGAGGGGCTCTGGGCTGGGGCTGTGGGTTGACTCTTGGAGGAATTGGAGCTCAGGCAGAGGCTGATGCTGATGCAGGAGCGTGTGGCCAGGATCACCTGATAGTGATGGAAGACACCGGAGTCCAGGTGTGGCTCGGCTGCTGTCACCCCACACCGTGTCCCTAAACCAGGCCCTGCCTTCACCTGGCACAAGATGGCCTGGGACACAGTCTACACCTCCCAGGCCTGTGCAGCCCTGCTCCCTGTGGAACAGGCAGAGGTGCCACAAGACATCATGTGGCCACCTCCCTTCCGAGACAGGTGGCAGGTGCCCTTTGCTTCTATCACTTCCTTCTTCCTGGATGGGATGCAGATGTGATGGCCAGAGCCAGCACAACTGCATGGGGACAGGGGGTGGGCAGTGCTTGGAGCCACACAGGGGGAAGGACAAGGTGGGAGGGCCTGGCTTCCCCAGGACTCGGGGCCCAGCTGCCTTTGCCGGCCCGAGCTGTGGAGGCTGATAAAAATGAGAAATAAACCTCTCTCTGGAAGCTTCTGGGCTTTGTGTTTCTTTGACTCTGAGCCTGATCTCAACTCACTCACACAGTCAGAGCCGATTAGGAAGCTCTCTGGGCACACTTGTCCCCTCCTGCTACTCAGTGAAGAGCAAAGGGCCCAGCGACATGTCCCCAGACAAAGGGAGTCAACGGGGCAAGGCAGCTGGGGGGGCTTTAGAGAGTACAGATGACCCAAGAGCTGGGCCTTCAGAGCTGGTGCCCTGTCCCCAAAGAAAGGCAGACCAGGCCGCTGGTTCCTTGCCCCCCGTCTCGGTGAACTTCTCTGTGTATCTGTCGGCGACAGCCACCTGGAAGTTCACCGACACCTCCTGCAGGGGAAGGAACAGGAATTTCCATCCATAGCCCCCTGCACCTGCGTCCCCAGCCGGGTCCAGCCACGAGCGGAGCTTTACACTCCAAGTGTTCACAGACACACTTAAATGCACAGCGGTGCGTGTCCATGCACACACAAGCACACTGCGTACCAGGAGGTCTGCCAGACGCCGCTCCCGTGGCGGCCCAGTGTGGTGGCCTTCCTCCCGGCTCCAAGGCCGGTGAGTCCTCAGCCTGAGGATGGCTGCAGAGTGACCGGGGACCACGGGGCGGGAGTTGGAGAGCCAACGCCTGGTCAGGCCCTGCAACATGAAGAGTGCTTCTCGCAGCCTCTTACCCTGAGGACTGAGGACACCAGGCCTACCACACGAGCCGTGGACGAGCCTCCGCAGACAGTCCCAGGGAGGGTGGGGCACTTGGAAGGGCTGTGGAGCTAAGTCACCGTGAACGCAGGTTCTACCTACGGCCCGCAGTTGGGGTTACAGTGGGCCTCCATTCCTCTGACCTCCCATTTCTGGGAGAGGCTTGCCGTAGAGAAGGCTTCTGGCCACTCTCTCCGTGGGAAGAGGAGCGCGAGCACTGACCGGGCCTGTGGGGTCTGCGGGTCACTTGTCCGGAGTCCACCTGGGTGCCCATGTGTGGGAGGCCCTGGTGGCAGAAGTGCAGCTTATGGGAGTGTTCTCTCCAGGGGCTGCGTGCGTTAGAGACCCGACCAGCCAGCAGCGCCAAGCTGCATCTTGTGCATTCACCAACAAACCTGCTCTCCACGGAAACGATCTCAATTTGGCCAGTTCCCTGTGATATTTGCCAGTTGGCGCCAATCTTGGGAAATGACACTGTTTATTTCCCCTGAACTCCAGTAACTGAATAGCTACTGGGCATAACATAAACCGTTAAGGAGTCCTGCGGTGAATCCGCATTGAGCCATCCATCCGTCCAGCGCTCAGGACTGACCACTGGGCGCTGTCTTTGCCGTTACTGGGTGGGGCAGCGAGTGTGGAAACTCAGCTTTGGAGTGCGTGTGTCCCTGTCCCTCCAGGCTGGGCTGGGGTGGCCGGGGGGGGGGAGAGGGGTCGGAGGGGGCCCTGTGGAGTCAGTCACAGTCACCACTGATGTCTTCACCCGCCGGGGCCACCTTCACTGCCCGCCTGGGCACACCCTGACGTGGCTTCTCCTGGGTCTTCCGGAAGCCTTGCCAGGAAGCCTGTGGCCCCCATCCTTTCTCCTCCTCCTGGGGCCAAAGTCCCTTCCCAATCTGGGGGAGAGCTGTCCTTCGTCCTAGGACTGACCAAGACGTGTCGGTACCCTGACCTCTTGCTCCTGACCTGTTCAGAGCTGCGACTGGGTAAAACGATGTCTTAGATGCCACCCCAGGTTCTGGAAATGATCAGCCTCCCAGAGTGTCATTCTAGGCAGGGAGAGGAGGTCACACAGTCCTTGAGGACACACTGGGCTCTTCACAGAGGCGTGTAACGTTCCAACGAGGCTCGGGAGGAGGGCCCGCAGTGACCTGTGGAGGCAATACCCAACGTGGGCTCTGAAATATGGGAATGCAGGGATTCAGGGAGGCACGATTCAGAAAGGGGGGTGGCCAGGGCTTGAGCAAAATAAGCTGTGCAGGGGCACAACCCCTGGGGCCAACACAGGGGCGCGAGGAAGGGTTGGGAGGGGCGGGCGGGCCGTGAGGCTGGGACTGGACTGGCTTCCTGGGAAGGGCCTCCCTAACAGAGGGGCCCAGCTGTTACTGAAGCCACACACCTTCCCTGAGCACCTTCCCGCAGGCTCCACCCCGGGATGCAGGACTTGGGGTTTCTAGCCTCAGCTGGAAGGCGGTGGGCAGATGAGGGACGCTAGTAATGTTTACAGGGAGTTCATGGAACTCGAACAAGACAAGGCCGAGCTGGTGTGTCACAAAGGCCTGACGCATCCCAACGAGCCAGCCTCTGAGGTCAGCTGACTGTCACGCTGTCCCATGAGCCCCAGAGGCAGACGTTGGGAACACCCAGGGCAGGAGCATGTCCACGTGGAGGGTGGGTGAACACACAGCCCCCAGACGTGGATTTGGCCTTCTCTCTCATGACCTCCAGACAGGTGTGGACTCACGCACACCCGGGCTGTGACTCCACACTAATGCCACACAGTCTTCCCTGGGTCCTGCCACAGTGGTGGGGGGGGCGGGGGGCAAAGACGACTCTTACTAGATGGTACGAGAAGCAGAGTGCAAACTCGCAGTTGCATGGAACGTGGTGGCCGTGGCCAGTCCTCTGTGCGTGAACCTTGGCCCGGTGCAGGCACTGGGGCTGGGAGAACAGGGGCAGGGTGAGGAGTCTTGTGGGCAGTCACGGGACGGGACTCCTGGGTGCACGGGTCAGGAGACAGCGGGGAGTGGAAGACAGCCTCTAGACCAAGAGACGGGGAACAGGAAGATGCCTTTGGAAACAGGGACACCCAGGAAGTCCCGCCACATCCTGCCCTCCCGTGGTCCAGAAAGATCACCTTTGACAAATAAGACACAGGGTGTGGAGACAGGTGGGGCCAGCCACTGTGGGAGAGGGCCAGTGTGGGAGCTCTCGGAGGGTGTTCTCTGGGGGCAAGGGGCGGCTCTGTGCCTGCCTTGCCCTGTGTCTGCCCCCAGAGCTCTGGCCTGCAGGAAGCTGGGCCGGCCCAGAGAGGAGGGGTCTCCTGGGGGGATGCTGGCAGGGAGTGGAGGTCTGCTCAGGGGCAGGGCACTGAGCACAGGAGGACGTGGGTGGGGACTGACCGCCCTGTAGGGTGGAACAGCCCACGGACAAGCCCTCTGTCCTGAGCTCTTGCCGACGGCCAGCCTGCGATGCCCTGCAATTGCCCTTCAGGGGGGAGCTCTGGCCATGCTCTCAGGACAGGGAGGGCCCTTGTGGGGGTCACCGGCTCTGAGGGACTCGTGGGGACCACCGCACTTGCACAGGCCAGCTGAGACCGTGGCTTGGCGCACAGAGGGGCTGGCTGAGGGAGAGGCAGGCAGGGCAGAGGGACGGCTCCTGCGGGTTCTGTAACGAGTGTCAGGTGGGGACCCCAGGCTGGTGGGGGCCTGCGAAGCCGCCAGCCTCAGCCACCGGTCAACTTAGGACTTTCTAGTAGCCAAGTTGAAAAGGCTTGAACACGGTTTTATACTTATACGTTCATCAAACTAATCATTATCCAGAAGGCTCTTGTCACGTTTCTTTAGCCACATTTCAAGCACCTGAGAGCCACCTGTGGGACTGGCTACCGTCTGGATGGCCACATGCAGAAGGGCTACCGTGTTGGACAGCCACACCGGGGACTGGCTACCGTGTGGACGGCCACATGCAGGACTGGCTACTGTGTTGGTCGGTACACATGTGGTAAACCTGCCTGTCCTACTGGCTCAGCACCCCACAGGTTGCCTTTTCTAACATTCCAGCAGCCTCCCTCTCTACCTCCTTTTACCCTGATTACCGCAGAATAGTGCTGGAAGAGAGGACGTGGTCCTGTGTGCACACTGATTACAGAGGACTCCCGGGGAACAGGGTTGAGTCTGGACACAGCCGGCCGCCCACCTGCACACACGGTTGTGTGGCCTTCTTTGCCGAGGGTGGCTGTCACCATCGTTTGTATTCACTAGACAGTTGCTCTTTGGCTTACTGATGCCCCAGGATCAGGGTTAAATTTGGAAAGCAGCTGGCTGTTCTATATGAACTGACCCTGCGTGCCCTTGACCACAGAGGGCAGATGAGGGGAAGCCCTGAAGGTGACCGGCACAGCGCCAGACCTCCAGTACCCAGCACAGAGCCTGCTAGGTAGACAACCCTTAGAGAATATTTACTTAGTCAAACTAAATGTTCACAGGACATTGGGTCCTAAAAGAGGAGAAAACAGACATATCCACTCAGATGAAGAGCCAGCTGGGTAGCCTGGCCCGTCCCTGGAAAAGATGACTGGGTCAGCTGCCCACTGGCTCCCTCAGCACACACACCCTGGGCACATTGCCCTCTGCGACAGGTGAGGGTGAGTCAGACGAGTCTCTGCCCCCTGCCCCCGTTCACAGCAGAAGCAGACACAGAATGGAACTGCTCTACGCATGTGGAAAGAGGATGGGCAGCAAGCGGCATGCATACTAGGGAGGCAAAGTCAGATCCCTGACTTTGAGAGAGCAGGGCAGGATGCAAAACCCCTGCTGTGGCTGAGAGGAGGGAGGGAGCTGGGGAAGAGTGGGCAGAGCCTGCTGTAAGTGACATCAACTTGATGCGGTGGCCAGGGGCCAGACCAGTGAGAGAGGGAGACAGCAATAGTCTGGCCCTTTCTTACACACTGAAGACTTGTGTAGCTGACACAAATTCAGAGAAATTGCAGGATACAGGATCAACACATGAAAACCAATAATTTGTCTATATTCCAATAATGAATGCATTGAGGAGGGAATCAAACATCCGTCCTGTCACAATAACCTCAAAAGATAAAAAATCTAAGCCAGGAGGTTAAAGACCTTCACAATTAACATCGTAAAACCCTGAAGAAAGAAACTAAAGACCTTAGAAGATGGAAAGACATCCCATGTTCATGGATAGGCAGAATCCGCATCACCAAAATGGCCATAGTACCAGAAGCAATGCACAGATGGACTGCGATCCCCATCAGAACCCAAACATGTTCTTCACAGAAAAACAATCATAAAATTCACCAGGAAGAATGAAAGACCCGGAATGGCAAAATCTGTGCTGAGCAATGGGAGGCTGGAGCAGACCTCAAATCACCCCACAGAGCTACAGTCACAGAAGAGCCTGGCCTGGGCCTCAGAACACGAAGGTCAGCAGAACAGGCTGGGAGCTCAGAGACCTCCACACGCCTCGGTCACTGACCCCTCACACCTGCCAACAGCGCAGGTCGGAGAGATGACAGCCTTTTAAACACCTGTTCTGGGAAAACCGGAAATCCACATGGAGAAGGATGAAACTGGATCCCCAGCTCTCCTCCTGCCCCAAATCAGCTTGAAGTGGATCAGAGACCTCGGAATCAGACCAACAAGGAGCCTCTAGAAGCAAGCAGAGGCAGGGCTCCCAGGCCTAGCACGGGCACTGGCTTCCCCGGTCAGACTCCTGCAGCTCAGAGGTAAAATCAAGTCTCAACAAGGAGGCAGCATTGAGTCAGAAAGGCTCTGCACAGTGAAGGGAAGAATCAAGAATGTGAAGAGGGAGCCTACAGGACAGGGGAGCGCTTTCCTGGTTTTCCTTCCCACAGGGGATGAAGAACCAGAGTACATTTTAAAAACTCAAAAAATGTTAACACCAAAGAACCAACAACCCACTCAATAAACAGCTGAACGATCTCAAGAGAGGCTTCCCCAAAGGAGAAATTCAAATATTTAGCCAACAGATATATGAAAAAATATTCAACATCCTTAGCCATCAGTGAGATGCGAATGAAAACGGCGCTGAGATTTCATTTCACACCAGTGAGAGAACACAAGATACAAGTAATCACGATTGCTGGTGAGGATGTGGGGGGAAAGTACATTCACACATTGTTGGAGGGAACTGAAAATCACAACCACCACTTTGGAAAGAAGCGTGGAGGTTCCTCAAAAGACTAGGAATGGAACCACCACATGACCCACTTCTCCTACTCCTGAGTACTTACCTAGAAGATCTAAAATCAGCATCCCATAGGGACGCAGCCACATCAATGTTTGTAGCAGCACGATTCACAGTCGCCACTTTATGGAACATGCCAGGTGCCCATCAAATGGATGGAGAAAAAATGTGGTCTATGTACACAAGGGAGTTCTACTCAGCCATGAAGAAGAGTGATATTGTGTCGTTTGCTAGTAAATGGATGAACCAGAGAACAGCAGGCTGAGGAAATAAGCCAGACTCCAGAAGACAGGTCAGCCGTCTCTCTCACAGGCGGAAGCCAGAGAGAAAAAAGGAATTAAAAATGAGGAACTGTGTGAAAACAGAGGGAGATCAGCAGATCGGAAGCAGGGAACCCAGGGTTCCTGTGAGCCCCTGAGCAGGGGGTGTGGGGGTAACGGGCCCCGCCAGGTGGGGTGCAGCTGTCTTGTGCATGCTCAGGGCTGCAGAGCCTCCCGCCTACCTGGAGACGGTTAAGCAGGGCGGTGACAGGAGAGGTGTGTCTTACGGGACCCTCTGGCAGCAGTGGGATTGACTGGTCAGGAGGGGACAGGAGGCAGCCAGAGGTGGTGGCAGTCCCCCCCGAAGGTCACTGAGCACCAACTTCGGGCAGTCACTCTGCGGCCACTGGGCTTGCTCTTGGCCTGTGTGCTCTGTGGGACCTGGGCCAGGCCCACGGGGTGCTGGCAGGGGCAGGGCTCTTGCCCACCAGTCCCTGTAGAAAGGCCTGGCCCACCTTGCCCACCTTGCCCGGGAAGGAGGCTCTGGATGGCTCCCAGGCCTCTCAGGACAGCCAGGTGGGAAGCCAGAAGGGACGGCTCTTTGGCCGCTGTCCCCCAGGCCCCTCTGCGACTCTGCTCAGGCTCCACTACCTTCCGAAACTCAGGCCTTTGGACTTGGGGAGGGGAGTGGGAGGGGACAGGAGCCAGTGAGTGGCTCAAGTGGAGCCATGCTCCTCCCGCGAAGAGTGGTTTGGATTCCAGCGACTGCCCGGTCCCCAGGGTCCTCTCCGGTTCTTGACCTGAGCATTGCTGACCTGGCTCTGCCCCAGGCAAGCAGGTGATCTGCTCCCCCAGTCTTCATCAGCTCACTCAGCAGCCGGGCGCCCAGGGGCGGGTGAAGCTGGCTGTCAACACCCTTTCTGTGCCCTTATCTCTGATGGCAGGAGAAAGACTTCACCAGGACACCAGGACAGGGAGGGCTCCTAGTGCTGGCGCCAATGACCCAGAAACTTGTTCTCAGGGAAGCCTAGGACCTGGGCCAAATTTCCCCTGGAACCACCTTTGGATAAAGTTTGACCGTCACCTGCTCCTCTGCAGGCACTGCTGCCTGGCCTCCCACCACGCTCCCCGCCTGTTCCCCTCAGCCCCAGGAAACGCCCGGCACTCAGCAGACTTGCCTGAGGCCCCACTCGGCTTAGCACGACCCCCTCTCCAGACCCCACAGAGGGGAGCAAGGACCCGGGTATCCGAGCCTGTCCGTCTGTCCCTCCCTCCCGAGGTTCAGTGTCTACGGAGGTCCCCAACCCACAGAGGTTTAGTTGATAATTTTTTGACTTTACAATGGTGCAAAACTGAGGCACTTTCGAGAGAAGCTGCTCTGAATTCTGCTCTTTTTCCTCACTGGCATAGGCACCACTCCCCGCCAGCCACCTCCCGAGAACAGGGACCTCCCCAGGCCCGTGGGCTCCGTCCGGAGGTGCAGTGGGTGGGAGGCACCTGGTGTGGTTTTGACCTAGGACAGAGTTACTGGGACACAGCCCCAGGGGTGCTGAGGAGCACCTGTCTACGCCCAGCTCCAGGTTTGTGGGTGCTGAGGGCACGTGCAGGAGGAAAGCCGTCCGGGGAAGCCTCTGGAAGGAACCACTGGAGATTTCCCTGGGGAGCTCAGTTCCTCAGGCTGCGTCTGCGACTTGCACCTCCTGCAGCCTCAGGGAGCTGAGCCAACAGGCGAGACGCTACGCTCAGACGGTGCCAGGACATTCCCAGCTTCCTCTAGAGAACTCGCCGGCGTGACACCACACTGCGCCTGCGTGTGCCTCTTGGGTTTTCCACGTGACACTCGTCTTCCTGAGATCCGTCCCCGAGTCACAGGTAGCTGTGGTTTGTGCTACGGCCGAGAGCTGCACTGGAAACCTGGAGCCCCTTGTTTCCCCTCCTCCGACGTCCAGCAGGCTGCCATCTGGCCACGGTGGGGCAAAGTGGGCTGTCTCCGGGACTCCCGCAGAGAGTCACCCATGGGGGGCGGAGCCTGGTTGTGACCAACGTGGAACTGATGGTCAAGAGAAGCTTTCCGTTCCCACTTAGACCAATGACGAGGTCATGTTCCAGGCCTGTCCTCGGGTTTCAGCTTCTGACGGAAGCCCTGTCCTCCCCGAATCATGGTCTCACCCGACAATTGGGCTTGTGCCTTCACCTCTGCTTACTGGCCTGGTCCCTGCTGACCATCCTGGTCCCTGCTTACTGGCCTGGTCTCTGCTAACCATCCTGGGCCCTGCTTATTGGCCTGGTGTCTGCTGACCATTCTGGTTCCTACTGGCCATCCTGGTCCCTGCTGGCCATCCTGGTCTCTGCTTACTGGCCTGGTCTCTCCTTACTGGCCTGGTCCCTGCTGACCATCCTGGTTCCTACTGGCCATCCTGGTCCCTGCTGGCCATCCTGGTCTCTGCTTACTGGCCTGGTCTCTCCTTACTGGCCTGGTCCCTGCTGACCATCCTGGTCCCTGCTTATTGGCTTGGTCTCTGCTGACCATTATGGTCCCTGCTTACTGGCCTGGTCCCTGCTGACCATCCTGGGTTTGCGCCTCTCTCCCGTACCGACCTGATTACTCCTCAAGTCATTTCCAGCTTTGCCGGCATTGAAGAGGGCTAAAGCCATGGCTAGCAATTTTCACTGTATTTAGAGGAGGGTCAGTTCAGGGATGTGGCCCACTGAGCTGCTGGGAACTCAGCCCTTTTATAATTGTCTGTTCTATTCTCCCGGGAAGTCCCCATCCGCCCCTCAAGTCTGCTGATAGTCCCCTCCTCCTTGCTTTTCAGACAAGTGGAGGGAAGCGGCAGACCTGGGAGTCACCTCCCTCGGTAAAACCACTTGTTTAAAGAAAAAGGCAGCAGCAGCCAGCTCTCAGCTTCCCAACCGAAATGTAGTGCAAGCGCATTTAGAAAGACGGCCCCTTAGGTTACCGTGGGTGTGCGGAGGGCGCAGGCTCATGTGGTGCACGCGACCTGGAGCAGCAGGGGACGTGGGGGTGTGTCCATCACCTGTGCAGCTGCGGCAGGTAGGGTTCTTCTCAGCGCCCCGGCACTCACACTCGGATGCCTTTTGACGGAGAGAATCTGCACTGGACTCCAGGGTGCTGTTACCAACCCCATCCAGAACGAGGGTTTGCTTCAGAGAGGACGTGACCGCTGCGGGCGTGAAGGCCCTGGGTGCAGAGTGCCCCTTGAAGAGGGCAGACGGGGAGGTCTTGGCCGAGGCTCCAGGTCTCCTGTCCCTGCTGAGATGACGGCTGGCTCCCACTCTAGTGAGGAACACAGCGCGGGCTTCCCTCTGAGGGTGTGGAGTCTGAAATGGGTGTGGGCGGGCGAGGCGGCTCCCTGAGCTCTGGAGGACCTGGGTCCCCTGTGTCCCTGCAGCTCTGGTGCATCCCGGGCTCAGCACACTCCAGCTCCTGGCCTGACAGTGCACCTGAGCTGAAGCTTCATTGCTAACCTTACCAGGGCACTGGCGATTGCACCCAGGACCCCTGAGTAAGGGGACAGTCTCCCCATCTTGAGATCCTTAGCTTAAGTTCCATTGGCCACATCCAGGGACGGTTCCAGGCATCCAGACGTGGGCCCCCACTCAGCCTCTGCCCTGGGGCTTTGTCTTCTGGTGGCCACAAAGCACATCACGAAAGCTGCCCTGCAGCCCCAATGCCATCTCCCCCTGTGCCCTCCATGACCTGTGCCACTTCACACAGCAGGAGAAGTGAGGCTCAGAGGCGCAGGTCTGCTCGCTGCCAGGTGGTAAGTCAGGAGCTGGAACCACATCAGGACCCCTCCATCTACACTCCAGTGAGCACACAGGGTTCAGCCAGTGCCCTGACCCTGTTGGAGCCACCAAATGACAGGACCAGAGCTCCAAAGTCACTGGTTCTCAGAACTAAGAAAAAGAGACGGGCTCTTGGGTCTCAGTTATTCGAGCCAATTAAGAAGAGATGATGAGATTTAGTTCTACTTCCACAGATAAGAGAGGGACTGGTTTTCCACGCAGACCTCAGGGCCTGGCCTGGGGGCTGGAGGGCCCTGGAACTAGGAGCTGATGCTGGGAAGCAGCTTTCCAAGGGCTACAGTTTCTCAAGGAAAAACGTTGGTTTCCCAAGGTCAGCGAGCTGGGGTCAGCGTCCCTTAGCAGAGACGAGGAAGTGCAACTTGCCCTCAGTTCTGTGCCACTCACATCACGACACGACTCCAGAGCCGTCCACACCTGCTTCCTCGACACCACAGGTGGTCACTCAAAGTGCCAAAACGTGGCGGGGAGTTTATAAATGACTCAGTTAGGGTTCAGTTAGTGCTTTTCAGAAGGACAGGTCCTGACAACTCAGCCCAAAGGGAACAGGGCCAAGTCGGAGCAGCGTGGAGCGGCACAGAGCGCACGCTGTGGAGTCCACCGCACCTCTGGGCAGAAGTGGGCGGCTCTGGTCCACCTGACCCAGCTGGCCAGTATGCAACCTCAACCCCAACTCCCAGCCACGCGGGCAGCCTTCCTGTGCTTCGCCTGGGGACCACGGCTTCACAGGGCAGGCCGATGCTGACCCTCAAGAGCACAGGCTGTGGCCAGCCCCCCTGGTCTCCCTCCCAGCCACCAGCCACCGTCTGGGAGACACTGTACAGCTCTGGGCCTTGGGTTTCTTACACGAGAAATGGATGTGAAGGAAACCATTGGAGAACTCACGCCTGGGAAAGCAGAGGTCCCCTCCCTGTCCAGTGAGCAGGGAGCCTGATCAACTCCAAGAATCTCTGCCATTTGGGTTGTAAATAACTTCCCCCGGGATCCAACTACCCGCTTTGAAGTGTAAACTCCCCTGTTGAGGCTTAGGGCTCCAAGCAGAGGGTCGTCCAGAACCTGGAGTCCGCTCTCCTCTGGGCCCACAATGAAGTTTGAGTTCCCCTCTTGGGTGCCGCTTGCTGCTGCTTGTCGGATTCCTGCCACAGTGGCCCTGGAGTCCCCTTGGCGTGCAGAGTGGGAAGTGGTGGTGCAGACAAAGCACTCGGCCTAGAGCGGGTGACGTTGACGCCCTCCCAGGAAGTCAGCAGCACACGGACAGGACAGCTGGTGGCGGTAGAGTGCAGCCCACAGACGGACGCCAGAGACCCTGCGCTACCCCTGAAGGGGCCCTCTTCCTCTCTCCACTAGAACTGGCTCTCTGCGCCGTGCATGTGGTCACCAGTGGACCCCAAACAGGGCACTCCTATACCGTCAACACAGAGGTGAGTCCCATCAGCAAAGCCTTGGAGGTTCATCTCTTCCAAGCTGTGGTGGGTGAGCTACGGGCTCCCCAGACCTACCAACATGTCTGGGTTGGGGGATTGGACCATCTAAGGGTGGGAAACCACTGCCACTTCTCACTTGGAGGTTTTCTAAGACCCCCGCATCTGGACCACCTCCGTGCTGCAGGTTGGCTGGGCAGTAGGGCCCCATCTTCCCAGCGGCACACGTCTCACTGTGGGGACCCGGAAAGCAGACCTGAGCCTCAGATGTGACAGGGGAGCCGAGCAGGAGAGGCCCAGGCACAGCAAGGCCTGGAGAGAGCTGGCCCCCGACTCAGGTGGCCCTTGCTGCTCGGGGTCCTCTGCGGAGGGTGAAGGGAAGGCAGCTCCTGGGCTCCTGCCACGGGGCAGAGGTTGGCCCGTGGGCATTAGTGTCCTGCACCCTGGGGGGTGCAGGTGGCATCAACGGAGGCCAGAGGGGAAGGCCTGGAGGGGCCCGTGAGGCCCTGGTGTGCAGCTCACTGAAGCACAGCTCCTGAAGGACCTGGGTGCAAATGGGTGGATCAGAGGACACGGGGAAGCCCGCAGTGGACGTTTTCATCGCGTTGTGCCTGGTATGCAGAGCAGACCTGGGTGAGGGGCTGTCCGTGGCCCTGAACCAGCTGTTCTGAGACCGCATGGCGGGGCTCAGAGACGGTGTGACAACCAATGCCGATGACTGTGTTTTCCCACTAGTAGGCGAGGGACTGAAACCCAAGCCAACTCCTCCAGGCAGTTCTTGGTCCAGAGAAGCATCTGTTACCTCAGCAGCTGCGCCCACCCCGGACCTGCGGAGGGGACCCTGGCCTCAAGCTGAGCTCATATTAGCGCTCTTCTTTTGTGATACGGCCAGGATCCCCACCTACCCATTCCTGTATACTGTGCCCTGAGCCTCTGGGTCTCGTGTGATGGACAGTGGTGCGCGTCCACCCCCTGCCCCATCTGGTGTGTTGCTGGGATCTGTCCAGGCCCCCCCACGCGGCGCGACTCTGCTGTCCCGACACGGTGCCGTGCCAGCATCTCATGATGGAGAATGATGTGCCCAGCACGGCTCCCTGCTCCTCACTCAGGCTGACACCCCTCCCACCTTGTGCCATCTACAAATGTGCTGCTCTGCTTGACGGGCCCTCCCCGGCATGCATTTCCCCACCAGCTGCGGGCTCCGAGGTTCCAGGACCGCCTGCCCGTCACACAGCGACCCTTCCCGCGCAGGGGGCTAGCTGCGCTCCTCCACTTACTGTCGGCTCGGATCTGAGGAGTCATCAATTCCAGCAGAGTGCCCGGCCTGCCCACCACTTAAAGCCCAGCCGGCCTGCAGCATTGCTGTTCCCTGAGGTGAGGACCCCACCGTGGCCAGCTTCAAGCTGACCACTCTTTAACGACTGTTTGCAGACTTCCTGACCACTTAACAGGGGCCTGCAGAGAACCCCCGGTCTACCCCCAGCTCAGTGGGTTTCGTAAGCCCTAACCCCAGCACCGAGTCCTCAGGACTTTGTCATTTGTGTGCTGGCTCAGCTCTGGCTGGGAAGCAGGGCCTGGGAAGCAGGGGCTCACGCTGCCCCTGGTCCCTGCAGGCTGGGCGGTCCTGTGCCTGTGCCTCTGCAGCCTTCTGTACGGAGGTCCGATTCCGGGTTTCCGGTTGCTTGTGCTCTGCCTTGAGTGCGGCTTCTCCTTCACAGTGCACGTTGACGTTGATGGCCTCAAGGAGGGACTGCAACCTCCAAGCGGTGCCCGGGTGTCAGGAGGGACCACACAGTCTGGTTGCCTGCTGTGGAGGGCGGGCTACAAAGCCAGGCCAGGCCTCCTGTCCTCCCCTCCACTTCCTGCCAGGCCATGATGCAGAGGCCCCCTGGCAGGTGTCCTGACGGAGTTTGGACTTTCAGCCCCCAGAACCATGACCTGTGTAAACTTTTCTCCTTAATAAATCAGGCAGGGCTGGGGATGTGGCTCAAGCGGTAGCGCGCTCGCCTGGCATGCGTGCGGCCTGGGTTCGATCCTCAGCACTACATACCAACAAAGATGTTGTGTCCGCCGAGAACTAAAAAATAAATATTAAAAATTCTCTCTCTCTCTCTCTCTCTCTCTCTCTCTCTCTCTCTCTCACTCTCTCTTTGAAATAAATAAATAAATAAATAAATAAATCAGGCAGCCCTGGCTATTCTGTCTTTGCACAGAAATCAGACGGAGACCTGCAACCGTCACACTGCCGACAGACACCACCCGCCTCCTGGTGCGCAGCTGTGCGGGCAGAGTCGGGCACAATGTGAACAGCTTCGCTGCTCAGGGTCCACGAGGCTGGGCCTCTGCCATCTGCATTCTTGTCTGTGCACCCAACTGAAGAAGTCTCCAGACCCACTGGGCTTTAGGAGTCCTGCCCTGTAGGCCGCAGCGCTGTGGCCGGGAGTGGCCCTCCTCTGTAGCCCTTCCACCGTGCAGGCCAACAAGGGCCTGAGTCTCTTCAGGAAGAGCCAGTGGGTCTTAAGGTCTGCTCCCATGAGGTCGGGGCCACCCAGGATACTGCCTCCCACGGCACAGCTAAACTCACCCCAAGCCCAGGGTGTGACCGCGTCTGCCGCGAGTGCAGTGAGGCCAGCCAAGGCCAGTACCCAGTGGGGGTGTCTCAGAGAAGGGTTCTGGGTTCCAGATCTTGGCCCCAGGGCCAGCAGCCCCCGGAACTTAAGGGATGTTTGTTAGTGAACAGGTGAAGCCTCACACAAATGTGTAGGAGCCTCTTTGGAGGCAGCTACCGTCTGCCTTGTGAGTGTAACAGACTCAAGGTCCAGCTTGGTCGTGGCAGCACAAAGTCACCAAGCGAGGGCAGAAGAGCAGGGCAGGAGCCTCGGGACCCCTGACACCCACCACGGTGCCCCACAGTGCTGCAGACTTTGACCTACACTCACCTTCTCATGGGCATGTCCAGGAAGACCCTCGGCCGCCCAGGGCACATCTGGCTTAGAACTCGGCAGCCAGCGCAAGAGGACGTGTCCTGCTGGTCTGTGACACTGAGCAGTCACGGATTATAGGCCAGTTAGGGTGTGAGAGGCCTGACTGCTCCTTCGCAGGGAGCGGATGGTTCCAAGAGTCGGCAGACCTCAGCCCCATCCAGTATGGGGTGCCGGGCCACATTCCTGCCCAAGATCAAATCCAAAGGCGTTCATCAGAATTGTTCTGGGAGATGTGGGCACTCCCAGCCTGGCCCTCGTCCATGCCATAGCCTGAACATTTAAAGGGCGACTCTCTTGTGACTTGTTCTGCTTGGGACGCCTCCTCCAAGTGCCCCATGGGAAGCGATTGCTGCGTTTTGTTCCTGCTGAAGCCCCAGTTCCTGGAACAGTGCCTGGTACCATGTAGGTGCTCAGTCTGTGCTTTTAGAATGAAAAGATGAATTAAGCTTGGGGAAAACTGTGCTATGGGAAGTTGCGCTGGCGCTTCCCTTCAGAACTCCTCGGGGCCTTTTTTATAAGGCGTGTGAGACTCCCTAAGGGGACATGGGGTCGTAACCTGCCCCAAGGGGAGGTGAGCTAGGGATGCACTTGTGATCTGAGGCGCACTCAAATGCTCCTGTGTTTCCAAGGGGGAGAGTGAGGCCCAGGAGGACATGCAGCTGGCCCAGGAGGGGCTGGAGCTCCAGCCTGCTGGCAGAGGGACCTCGGCTCTCCCCTCTGCACCCGACCCGGGCATCATCACGCTCATTTCTCTGTCAGGCGCGGCTCATGTTGTAAATGACTCCCTGGGTCCAAACGTCTTTTATCAGGTGGAAGCCTGAAACTTGATCGAACAGCTCCCCGCTATAGGAAGTGCACGAGATACCTAAATGGGTATGTAGATCAAATCTCAGTATTAAAAATAATGCCATCAGCCTTCTGAATTCCTGCCCTGTAATGGCATTTAATTATGATTGCATTCACCTGAGCTGCATTGTTAGGAACTCAGGGAGAACAGATCAGGCCTCTAAGCACCATGGTGGGTTTGAATGTAAGGAGCCCAGGAGGGAGAGGAGGGGGGCGTCTCTGCCTCTCTCTCTCTCTCTCTCTCTCTCACACACACACACACACACACGCACACACACACACACTCTCTTATTTTACTCTCTTGCCTGCAGAGTCTGGGACTGCTGTGGACCCCTTGTTAGGTGGTGGGAACTCTTTGGAGGGAGAGGCCCCGGGCACCTCCACCTTGGGCTTCCTCTGTCTACCACTGAGCAGCAATGGGCATTCGGGGAAGTCACTTCCTAGGGTCTCCATGGCCGGGGGGATATGTGGATGAGCTGATGAGTGCTTTCCCGGCCTGTCACCTGGGAGGGTGGCCAACACTTGGGTTCCAGGCCACGTTCCCAGGGATCTCCTGAGGAGCTCCGTCGGAGGGGCCAGGAGCTGCACTTCCGGGGACAGACTTGGAGACCGTGGTGCGTAGGAACTGGACTCAGGGCGTTTGGAGACGCCTCACTCTAAAGTCGTGGGATCTCCATTGAATTCTGGCAAATTGATCAGAGAAGCCACCTGTATTTCAAGATCAGGCTGCTAAGTGGCAGACTTCTTGCAACTCAATGGGATCACTGTCCTGGGGGCGAGGTTTAGGCCAGAGTGGAACAAGAAGGTGAGATTGGCTGGAGAGAAAAACGGAGTCCCACCACCGTGCAGCTCATGGGCTGCTGCCTGCTCCCCACAGACCCAGCCAGGGCTGGAGGGAGGGCCGCGGGCCAGACACACGGTGGGACCGGCCTGCTTTCCACGGCTCCCTTCTGGTTGGCATCATTGATTCCGCTTCTCCGAACAGGGAGGACAGGACTGCGACCTCTCAGGGCCACGCAGCCACTGAACACAGGGAGATTGGAAGCCGGGTCTTTCTGCAGTCAGCCTTTGTCCTGCTCAATGGCTGCCACACCACTGTGTGATGAAGAAGCCCATGAGCAGGCTCAGGGCGGGCCGAGCAGGAAAAGAAGCCAGATGCTGCCTGAAAACAGAGAAATCATGGAGAAAGGCGAGCAGGAGATGTGCAGAAAGAAAAAGTAAGAGCTTTGTGCTGGAGAGGGTCACAGGCCTGCTGGCTGCTGTGGCGATGGCCCAGCGGGGGCGGGACAGACCGAAGGGGTGACTTTGATTTGGGACCTAAGTTCTCTTCACATCTCCCCTGACTGGCGCTATTCAAAGGTTGAGAGCGCATTTGATCAGCGCATGTCAAGTACAGGCGGCTGATGGGATCCAGGCACAGCCGCCAGACCTCTCTGTCCGCAGGAGAGGGGGTGAGCCGCGGGACTCCATACTGTCCACTTTCAGGACACAGTGCACAGTCAGGATGGGCACAGGGGCCTCCCCTTGGCGCTGTAGTGAAAGGCAGAAGACCCAGGGCCAGGGAGGCTAGCTGCCACCCAGGCACAGCTGGGACTCTCCTCCAGCACGGGCCGGTCTTCGAGCTACATCCTGCACCACTGTCCTCTGACTAGTGACCCATTTCTTCCCTCCACTCTGTGCCTGTGTCCCACAGGGGCAGAGCCCTGTTGAGCAGCCACAGGGCCAGCCCACCTGAGAACAGGACACCTCTCAGCCACCTGCAGCACCTTTGTGTGCTGTTCACCTGTATAGTTGTGTCAGGAAAGTGTCCCCGACCTGTGCAAATTTCCTACATTCAGTAGACAACGTCTGTGAGCCCTGCAGGGCCTGGGGTCAATGCTTTCGGCAGATGGGGTCCATGTTCCCAGGAGAGGTGCCCCAGGCAGAGAGCCTTTCCGCCTCTGTCCTCTGATAGGAGCAGGCTTGTCCTGCTCTTGAGCTGGCCCACTGCCCAGGGAGCATCCCTAGAGGACTCCCGTCCTGAGCCACCTCTTCTGATTGCTCCTGGGGTTGGAGACGTGGCTCTTTCTGCACGCCCACCAGCGTGTTCTTTACCAACGGAGACTGAACTTTGTTGTCTACATCACCAAGTACCGAGGTCCTCGGGAGCTGCAGGCTGGCAGGAGACAGGACCAGCAGGCAACAGTCAGGCACGTGCCGAGCAGAGAGGGCAGGATGCTGCAGAGGGACAGGGCAGTGTGCTGGGCACTTGTCCAGCTGGGTCCAGTCCGCAGGACCACCAGGAGATGGCTCAGCGAGTGGGGAGGGGGCAGCGAGTCTTCCAGAGGACATCTGGGAGAAGCCAGGGCCAGCTGCACGATGGAGGAGTCCCTAGGGGCTCGGCAGCAAGAATGGAGGGTGGGCGACGGAGTGGGGGAGGGACGAGCAAGGGCCTCAGGAGTCAGGGTGAGTGCGGGCGTTTGCAGGGTTCCTTGCCTGTCACAAGGGTGTGGCAAAGAGCACCTGGATCCCTCTGCTCTGGTACTGGTTCCGGAAGGCCCGGCTGAGCAGTGCCCTGTAGCCATTCACATTGTCCTTCAAGGTCCTGAGCCGTGAGGTACCAGTGACCTAACCATGAAAAATGTCACAGCCAGAAGGGTGCAGGCGCCTCGGGCCCAGCACAGCCACAGGACTGCGCCACAGGAGGGCGGACTGGGGGCTCTTCCGGGCCTGTCTGGCACAGGGCAGGGCGGCCCAGGGCTGGTCTGCAGTGAAAACAGGCCCATCCCACCCTTGCGCTCCGTCCTGGCCATGGCCAGTGCTGGGGACCCAAGGACTCTGTCCCCTGAAGTGGCCTGCCACAGCCCGTGTGTGAAGCGTGGCCCGCCAGTCCCCGCGTCTCACCCAGCGTCTCCACCCACTCGCCAGGCCTTAACCTGAGGGCTGGGAAATGCCTCACTCCTCAGAAAATGAGCTTCTTCAAGGTGCAGCTGGCCTTTCGCAGACCTCTGCCCGAGTCTAGAGTCAGCCTGTGGACGTGGGTGGCGGTGGGAGGAGGCCAGGCGGGGAGGGGTGAACAGGGACGGAGGGAGGGGCAGGAATGGCCTGGTGGCCCGCCGTGAGCATCAATACCACCCCAAATGCCCCAATCTAGAAACACCCTAAATGACCAGCAGTGGAGGAAAAAGTAGAGCCCTCGGGGCTCTTCCACTGTGAAGAACGCTTCAGAACAAAGGCAGATCGTGATGGAACCTATGAGAGATGTGGAAAATTAGATACGACCACCCGTGTGACAAGGTGGACAGATCCCGCCCAGGACTGCGACGAGTCACGTCAGAGCCCCCGCAGACTGCAAAGGAGCAGCCGAATCCGTCCTGGGGACCCCTCGTGCCTTGCTCCCCGGGGAAGGGTGGGTTTGAGCAGGAGAGCAGCCGGCTGGGGGGTGCCCCACAGCCTCCTCCCGAGCCCCGTCCCCATTCCTACAGGTGGCCTCCTGGTGCCGGAGCACCACCGACCAGCCCAGCCCAGGGGGCCGTTCTCTTCAGGATGCGCCTGCGAGGTGGTGTGGCGGCTCCAGCCCAGGAGGGACCCTCCCTCCTGCCACGTGCCCCTGCGTGACCGGCAGCAGGCACCGCTGGGGCCCAGCCCCGGGCTCTGACTCAGCAGGTGCTGAGGGCCCTGCCTTCAGGTTTCTGGGCTCTCTAGCACCTAATTCTGGCGCCCACGGGACGAGAGCGCGTTTCCGTGGTGCTTCCCGTGAGGGGGGTGCAGGGGTGGCTCCAGCGGGTCCTGGCGTGGAGTCTGGCCCTTGCCCTCATGCCCCGCTCTGCAGAGCCCTGCTCAGGCTTGGTGTCCCACACGCTCCTCATGCTACAGTGGGGACAAAAGTGCCTCGCTGGGGGCTGGGGTGGTGGCTCCGAGGAAGAGCACTTACCTGGCACCTGCGAGGCACTCACTGGGTTCCATCCTCAGCACCACATAAAAATGAATAAACAAAATAAAGATTTTTCTTAAGTGCCTGATTGGTCCCTGAGGTTCACTACAGGAGATAATTGATTAAAGTGATGGAGAGGGTCAATACACACACGACATACGCTCAATAATGACTTGTCAGTGTTACTTTATATCTCTGCCACCCACTCTGAGACCCAACAGGGTCACCCCAGGCTGGAGGGGCCCTGTGAGGATCCCACTGTGGCCCCGTGAAGCCCCGGCTGGGCCTGAGCGTGGCGGGCACCAAGCAAATGCTCCCTCCTCTCCAGCGAAAGGAGCCCTTGCTGATTAGTCAAGCCTCAGTGCGCCTTGTTTTCCTCCCACACGTGCAGAAGGTCATGTGGGGAACGCTGCCCCACCGCCCCAGTGTGACCTGAGGATGCCCGGCTGTCTCCGTCTCTGGCCTGCCCTCCCGAACCTCGGTGCTCACCGGAGCCTTGCACTCAGCACGCACCTGCTGCACTCTGCCTCACGGGCCGCCCCTGCTGCCGTGGGGACTTCCCTACTGTCATCTCACTGAGCAGGACTGTGGTTCCGAGAGGGGGCCACATGCCAGGCAGCTGGCAGAGAAGCAAGACCTGGTGTGTCCGCTTCCCGGCTGAGCTCCCAGCACCCTGTGGCCCCGGCCTCTTCCTCTCCAGCCAACTGGGCAAGACGGCTTCTGTAGATCCCCCAGGCCCCGGCAGCAGGCTGGAGACACCCCACAGAGCCACCTCCCAGGCCTGGCCCTGCACTCAACCACAGGCCTGGCTTCACGGAACTGAGAGGCCGTGGAAGTAAACTCTGCCTTTCCAAACTCACGTTGGTTGATTTTCTTACTTTCTCTTGATTTGTGCCAAATTCCACACCATGGTGTGTCAAGACCTTAAGATGCATCTCCACCTGTGTGCTAGGGCTGTGGAGACCGACTTTAATAGCTCGGGGGGGGGGGCTATTAACAGGTGTGTTAAAGCTACTGCTCTTTGGGTGTTTGTGTGTGTCGAGGTTTTGATTTTTTTTTTAACTGTCTGTAATCACCATGTCAACTCTACTGAGCAGATTGTATTATCTGCGTTTTACAGGTGAGAACACTGAGGCTCAGACAGGTCGAGAGACTTGCCCAAAGCTGCACAGTGAGTTGTGGCAGGTGCAGATGATTATCTGGGCTCTGCGGTTCCGAGTTCTGCAGTGTCCCTGTGACAGAGCTGCTTCCCTCTCAATGACCAAGTCCCTTCTGGCCTGCGTCACACCCCGTCAAGCCCTGCGATTCCAGCCTCCTCATGCGTTGAGCACTGGAGCTCAGGAGAGCCACAGCGTCCCCATCCAGTGTCAACTCCAGGGCTGACCGTGTCCCAGGGAAGCCTCCCCAGGCCCTCGGAGCTGGAGTCAGGAAAGTAAGTGCTCTGATGACAGCAGCGTTAATAAGGAGTGAGACTGAGTGTGATTTGTCCCTCACAAAGGCCACTCTGTCCTCGGCCAGCAGCCTGGGGGTCCTGTTTCAGCCCCGGGTCTGGCCACCCTGGCTCAGCCGCTGTCTTACCGCGTGGAGAGGCCAGGCCCGCCTGATAACATCACTGGGGCACAGTGGTGCTTTGTGTGGGTGCAGGGCTCCGGTTACCTGGGCAGGCAGGATGCAGCGCGGGCTGCGGCGGGGGAGGCAGTGACCCAGTGGAAACAGGCACGAAAAGGGGTGTTTGGAAACCCAAAGGGAGCCTTCTTCTCCCCTGAGCCTCAGGGTGCTTCCCAAGGATCCCCTGATTGCACCATCCAGTGGCCAAGTAAGGCACTTGGAAGGTCTTCAGCCACTGTCCCCCCCCCCCCCCCCCCCCGCCCCGTGCAGGCTGCTCCTGTCCTTGGAGCGTTGGCTGTGTGACAAATCACAGCGGAATACCTTGCAGCCAGACCGGGGAATGCCACTTCTTCTGCAGCCCCAGCTATGAGTTTGCCTGGAGCAAGTCCCATGGTTCTTGAAGCTGCGCTTGAGAGAGACGCAGCCTGAGAAATGTCCACCAGCCTCCACGCCCAGCCCGGGGCGCTTCTGGAGCCTGAGGTGGCGCAGCCACTCCTCTGGGGACAGCAGGCTTTTCTGGGGGTGACTTGATTCTCGGAGCCTGGGGCTGGAAACACAGCGGCATGAGCAAAGGCCAGGGGTGGGCAGGGGGTTGGCTGCTGTCACCTTTTTGGCCGCCTGCTCCCTCCCTCCTGGCCACATGCACCAGGTGCCCATCATCCTCACTGTGCTCTGGAGTGGCCTGGAACATGTCTCTGCCCTCCACGGCTCCCTGCTGCCCCTCCCTTCCCTGGCCACGTGCAGGCGTGCAGGCCCAGGGTTGAGGGTCAGGGAAGCCAAAGGAAGGCCTGGTGCTCCGGTGCTGCCTCGGCCTCCCCAGGCCGCTGGAACAAGTCACCACGAGCTCAGTGGCTTCAAATGACAGAGATGCAGCGTCCCCCTGGTCCGGGTGGCAGGAGTCCTCAGCTGAGGTGCTGCTGGGGGCTGACAGGCCTCCCCTTCTAGTGCTGCCCGCTCCTGGTGGCCCTGGGCTCCTGGCCGGGCTGCGCTGCCCATCTCTGCCTCCACCCCACCTGGCCTCCCCCGGCCTGTGCCCTCTTCTTCCCCCACCTTCCAGGCCTGGTCACCTCCACTGGTTTGGGGTCAGGATGTTGAGATACATTTTGGGGAGCTGTGATTGGGCCCACGTCAAGAGTTAGCGTCAACTCGTGCCACACCTGCATTTTTAGAAGTGGAACTCCCTGTTTTAATTCAGCAGAGTGCCGCGGGGGTTCTAGGCCGCATGCGGCAGGCCCGCGAGGGCGCCTCTCCTCCAGTGCACCCAGACCTGCCCTCTAACGCCACTCAGGGAGACAGGCTTCTGGCAACCTGGCGGCAGAGACTGTGGCCCCTGAGGAGGGCAGCATCTTTTCTGAGCTCCTGAGGGAGGAGCGAGGCTGCCCTCCACGCAGCAGGAAGGAGCAGGGTGGAGAGGTTCCCGGGCTCTGTGCACGAGAAGCTCGCTGGAGCAGAGGGCTCAGGTGGGCTGGGCGGGGGGCCTCCCACAGACAGGCCACCCTGGGCATGAGGACGAGGGGGAGATGTCCTGCTCCCTGGGTCTCCGTGCTTGGCCTTCCACAGCAGGGCTGGCAGGGAGCAGGTCTGGGAGCCCTGGTCTCTCTGGAAATGTGTATGGTAGTGAGTTCACAAACTCAGGGTGTGCTTCTTCTTCCTGCTTCTTGGAACGCTTTACCCAAGGGTGGCCTGGGGGCAGGGTGGCCCTCCCTGACTGCCCACCAGGGACGGCACTCCCCGATCTCCAAGCCTTCTTGACTCAGCACTCCCCAGCACTGAGCACTCCCCTGCTCTGCTTCGGAGGGTCCATGAACCCAGGTGAGCCAGCTCCTGGTGGTGCAGGCAAAGCTGCTCCGTCACCCTCGCTGTCCAGTGGGGGCAGGTGAGACCCAGGGGCTGGGCGGTGGCTTCAGGTGCAAGAGTTCAACAGGTGGCTGATCTTGTGGAGTCTGCCCAGCACCTTCCCCTTGATCATCCTGCGCTGGCCTTGATGTCTCTCAGTTCACCGACTCTGCACCTTGAGGTCAGACCTTTTCCCACAGGGTGGGGGTCAGCATGGAGGCAGTGGGCAGCTGGAGGTGACGCCCAGACCAGAGGGCGGCCAGCTGGGCTAGAGCACTGGAGCCCAGTCCAGGGCCTGGAGGGGGGGGGCTGTTGGGGTGATGGCGGGGAACGGAACCGCGTGCTGTTCGGGTGGGAGGCTCGCTGTTTTACGCAGCCCTCTCCCTGGTCTCACCTTTGCAAGGGTCATGTTTCCCCCACGCAGCTCTGACCTTGTGGAAGTGAAGTTTCATCTTTCCTCCTGCCCGCCCTGGGCTGGTCGGCCCTGGTGCCCACTGACCCCAACCAGGTGAGACGGCCTGCAGGGGGCATTACCAGCCCTGCCCCCTACCTCATCGCCGCCGCCCGTGAGCGGATGTGCTGGCTTTCTCCCCTAATTCAAAAATCACTCTTTATTGGAAACTACTTTAAAGACTTAAAAAAATCGAGACATGGCTGTGGATATGATTAAAGGCTTGGACGCGTGCCCTGTGAGGAAACCGAAAGGTTTCTTTCCATAAAAAGAAAAAAATAAAGGCATTCCTCTTTTTCCCCAACTACAAAAGTAATACACGCACAATATTGGTGTGTTTTAAAAGCAACATCAAAAGGCCAAAACGAAAACAGAAATGGCTCGGAGCCCGTGGCCAGAGCAGGCCTCCCCAACGCCGTGCGGCTGTCATCCCCGCTGTCACCTGCCTTCGCTATATGCACACCGTTCCCTCCACACACTCTGTCCTGGGGTCTGGACTCTCTTCCCCAGGAGGGTCAGGATGCCCGCTCCTGGGAGCCAGCATGGCAGGGTCCGGGGCTGCCTGCCTGGAACAGCGACTTGTGTGCTCCAGAGAAGACTGAACCCAGGGGAGCCCTGCTCCTGAGGGTGGCTGCCCACTGCGGGGACCCAGGTGGGACAGGACAGCAGCAGAGGGGCAGCCCCGGCACACTGGACTTGTGGTACCTATCGAGTGTCCACACGGATGCTCAAGAGGCAGTTGGGCATGTGAACCTGCAGCACATTTGCCTCTGTGATTCTGGTCACTGCCCCTAACCCACCGCCCTGCCTCCAGGGCTCCCGGAGGGAAGCTGGTGAGCACAGACGTGGGTAGGCGCACATCCTGGCAGAGCTGGGCCGAGGGCTGTGGCCTGGAGATGACCGGGGCTGTGGTCACTACTGGTCCAAGCAGTGCTGTTACCCCTCACAAGCCTGCCCCTGAGGCTGCCCGCTGCTGACCCCAGCATTCCTGGGGTGGCCACCTCGGCTCTGGGGTCAGTGCTTCAGCAGCTGGATGATGAACAGGACCTTCCCTGGTGGCTGGTTTGGAGGAAGGACGCGTTGGCCCACTTTCCAGCCCTGAGGAGTGGTCCCTTTTCCCTCGCCCCTGGACTTGCCTCTCCCAGGCAGCAGACATCTCGTGCCCATCCAGCAGACCCTGCCCTCTGAGCACAGAGGGTAGGTCGAGACACGGGTTCTTCAAAACGAACCATCCAGGACAGGGTTAGTGGAAACCCGAGGTCCAGCCACGCTGGCTGAGGAAGCGCAGCAGGGCAGGGGGTCAGCTCACATGGGCACGGAGGCCCCGCGGCTGGCAGCTCTTGGAGGGTCCGTCAATGAAGGGTAGGTGGACGTTGTGTAAAATTGCCGAGCAGAGTGTCCGCAAAGACTGGAAAGTTCAGTTCCAACGTTCTCTTGTCCTCTTGCCCAAGGGCAGAATGAGGGCTGCTGTGGAATTGCATCTAGAGGACAGCCTGAGAGTGGGTGTCCTGGGGGCTGTGGCTGGCTGGCCGGTCTGGGCTGCCTCCGGGGACGTGCCCACTATGCTCAACCGTCCTTGCTGGGCACTGCTTTCGTCCTGGTGTCGATCACAGTGGAGGATATGAGCATGGAGGAAGTGCAGCAATGCCCGGAGCCACAGGACCACAGGAGGGTCGGGTTGTGCTGGGGGGAGAGACCCCGCCATGTGCAGTAACCGATCTGCCTGGGTGTGCCGGGAGAGCTTTACAGAGCAGGTGACACTTGATCGGGGTCTTGAAGGATGGGTAGGAGCCTGCCATTCAGCGCTGTAGAGCTCCTTGTCCCTGGAAATGTTCAGACAGAGGCTGAATGACCTCCTGTCAAGGTGCTGCAGAGGGATCGCCAGAGGGTCCGAGCACTTTGGTGACCTCGAAGGCCCTTCCAAACCCTGAATTCTCTAAGAGTCACAGCAGGGAGACACTGTGTCACCATCTGTCAGCACAGTACTCCCAGCTCTCTGCCTTGTTGAACTGCAGGGGTTTAAATCAGGGCCAGGAAGTGGGGTGATGCACTTTCCTTTGCCTTAGGGTGAGTATCTCTTCACGCTCCTCAGCTGAGTGGGCAGAGGGGAACGGGCCTCAGGAGAGAGCGCTTGTGAGCAGGGCTGGAGGGGGGCCTGCTCCTCCCTGCCCGGGGCGCAGGGCTCCCTCAGGTTGCTCCTGGATGCTCCTGGCTGGAGTCCTGCTCTCCAGGGCCAAGGTGGCCATCTGAGGCTCCCTGGCTGCTGTCCAGCGCTGACCATGCCCTCTGCCAGGAAAGCAGTGCAGAGAAAGGAGAAGCACCGACAGGAAACGTGGATGGTCCTCCCCACCGCCTACCCCAGCCATCCTTCCCAGCTGTCCTCCCGGCCTGGGCAGCTGAGCGACTCGCTGGGGAAACTTTGAATTGTTCGCATTCTTGACTCTGCTCAGGCCAGCGCAGGTGCACTCAGGTGGAGCCCCGTCCTTTTCTTCCCCTGTGGGCTGAGAGGCCCTCTGACAGGTGGCAGACAGACCTGCTATTGTCGCCCTGCTGGGGGGGTATATCGAATGTTTCCTAAGCAGGGCTCAGGGCTCGGGGCTCGGTTCTCCTAAGTACAGACTTAGCAGGAGGGATTTGGAAGTGAAGAAAGCTAAGCATTAGGGTTTTCCTTTGGGAAGAGGGAGTTTTGGAAACTGAGTCCAGACACTCTTCTGGTGACTGCTCATGGTCAGTCGGATGAGGAGTAAATCACTTCACTTCCAGTCTCCAAAATAAAACCCTTGGCTCTCACACTGGTGAGGCTCTGGAACTAGTTAGCACTCTGGGCTTCTTCTGAGACGTCTGTCAAGGAGGATTAGCAGCCAGCTGATGGATGAGGGTTCAGCTGCAGCGAACTTGTAATACCCACTCGGCTCGGAGAGCTGGCTCAGCGTCCCCAGCTGACCCCTGCAGGCTCCTCCGAGTCAGTCGAAAGTGCAACCAGATCCCGTGGACATGGACTGCGATGTGCACAGAATGCGCCTTTACCACAGCCAGGAGGAAGCCCGATGCTCCCCGGAGCAGAGAGAATGCGGGCCTCTCCTGGTCTGTGGGAAGAAACAGGAGGGACGCACCAGAACCCGGTGGCTCTGCTTATTTATCGGAGCCCTGGGTGGGGGCTTAGGAGGACTGGGCTGGGCGACGCTGCTTCAAAAATATCTTCTGCACAATTTTAATATTTGGAAACGTTGACTTTTTTACTACTCAAAAAAGTCAGATTAGTCAGGATGGGGAGAACGTGAAGTGAAATACGAACGGAAACCATGGGATCTATTTCCATTTCACATGAAAAACATAACCCCAGGGAAGGAGGAAACGGAATCCATGCAAGGGATCTCGAACATGGCGCTTCCTTCATGTCTCCTCGACCTAAAATAAAAAGAACCGTGAGCAAATACAAAACGAGTCGGCTTGTTTCTCCTCCTTTCAGAGCAGGTCTGATGGTGGTGTGACGGTGAGCGTGTTCTCCGACCGGGCAGGTTGGGAAGAACGCAGTGTGGAAACAGGTCTCCCTGCCAGAGACGCGGGGCGGGTGTGCAGGGGCAGCCTGGGACCGAGTGGCCGCTCCACCAGGACTCAGGTTCCGCCACGCTGACATCGTGCTCAGCGTGAGGAGCTGCGTGGGCTTCTCTGCACGCGCACCGTGGGTATGTTGAACCCGAGTCGGTAGGTGCCTGCTCAGGGGGCCGGGAAGTGCCCTGTCCAGCAGCAGGAGCACACGGTGGCCCAGAGCTGGGTTGCTACTGACCTCTCTGCACCAGAGGCTCTGGGGGAAGCAGGGCAGCAAAGACACAAGGTGAAGGGACCTGCCCATCACACTAGAAAGCAAGGAACAGGAAGGAGGGTGGGGCAGGATCCGAGGACGGCCAGGAGTGTCCATAGCCTCCACGGCTGACCGAGAGGACGGGAGCCCATGGAGGCAGGAACGACGGTGAGTGGGCGAGGAGCGCGCCAGCCCGGCTAGCCATAGGAGGCGGACAGGCGGTGGACCAGGGGATTCCACGGTGACCAAAGGGACCGTGGGTCAGTCGAGAGTCGGCACCGCAGGCTGAAGCAGGGACATCTGTTCACGGGGAGAGGCTTCACACCATCTCCCCACAAGGGTCCCCACAACCGTGAGGAGGAAACAGAGACTGCAGCTGCTGTGGGGAGGAGGAGGACCACGGTCCCACCCCCGAGGTCGGCCTTGCAAAGTGGACATGGGGATTCCGGCCGAGGCTCCTGGAAAACCTGTGGTGGAGGGAATCGTCACTCACCAGAGGAGAGAGACATGTCATGTCACGGCAGTGGTGGTGATTCTTTTTTTTTTTAATTTTCTTTTTTTCTGTTATTAGATACAAACACTTTTTTTGGTATTTTTTCCTTTTAGTTGTCAATGTTTATTTATTTGTAGGCGGTGCTGAGACTTGAACCCAGAGCCTGGCACGTGCTAGGCAAGCTCTGCCCGGTCCCACGGTGTGCTTCTTGCCCTGCCTTCTGCTGGGGAGCTGGGAGATCTGCCATGTGCAGGGAGCACACGGCGAGGTCGGCTGAGGCTTCTCCCTGGGTCCCCAGTCTCCCTGGTGTAGACTCCAGGTGTCCCGTGCACCTGACTCACAGCAGACCCAGGGAGAGAGCTTCCCCAAGTGGCAGAACCACAGAGTCGCACGCTCACTGCCTGCACAGGGCCTCCTGCCTGTGGGTCAAACTCCCCCTCCCACAAGGTCTTGCCTCTGACCTCTGCAGCTGGAGTTG
>NC_135486.1:1485382-1588180 GCF_052094955.1 Ictidomys tridecemlineatus | reverse complement strand
GGCCTCGGGGTCCTGTGTGACCGCGTGCTCAGGCCGAGGCCCCTTCCTCTGGAAGGCACAGGGCATCCCTGCACAGATCACCCTGAGCCTCTGTGGAGCTCCGTTTTAGGGCAGTGTAAGTGACTGAAGTGCAGCAGAGAGGTGAACTGTGACATCCTCAGGGATGTTTAAGAATGCGTCTTCCTGGAGCGCCTTCGTGTGAGGGCCTGCTCGGCCTGCACCCGGGCCCTGGCCATCTTCTCATGCCCCAGAGGGCACGTTCCCACTCCCTCTGCAGTCCTCCGAGGGAACATGGAGGTGTGCACTGGGACCACGGTTGGTGCTGCAGAAATGCGCAAGCTCTTCCCAGTCTGATTGGTGCGGTTGACACCGAGAATGGCCAGCTGTTCTCCCACCAGGGCCCCTGCTGCCTCCCAGGGCCTTCAGCGGACGGGTCAGCCTGGAACTGAGGCAGGCCCTCTGGGGAGACGCAGCGTTAGTTACTTTCCAATAATCAATCCTGGGGCAGCGCCTGCCTTAATCAGGTCTCGCTGTGTCAGGGAGACCTGGTGCACACAGCTGTGAAGGTCTAATGACAGGGGCTTTATATTCTTCTGGATCCTATAGAAGTCCTTTGGCATTTGGGGTCACCTTGACCTGAGGATCACTCGGGTTCAGAACCCAAAAGTGTGGCTTCGTGTAGCCGTCCCCAGGTAGCAGGCCAGGTCCTCCTCGCCCTCTTTCTTCTGCCTGGGGCTGGTAATTACACTTAATAACAAGGTGGCCGCGGGGTCGTGTCGTCAGAGACGCAGTCTGAGAGCTCAATGCCTCTTCCGTGCCTGCCTCTGCCCTCATCCCCGACCAGCTCTCAAGTTTCGCCGCTTCTGACCAAATGGAGTCCTGATCACAGGGAAGGGACTGTGACCGACACCTGCAGGAGGACAAGCAGTGTATTCACCTGTCCGTCAGAGGGGTTCCTGATTACACGAGGCACAGAGGTGACCTGGGATACAGCCCAGGAGAGCCACATGGAGGTCCCGCCTGTAAAGAGAAGCCGATCCGCAGGAGAAATGGCCATGTCACCCCCAAGTCCACTTAGCGCAGAGTCCCGGGCCAGGCCAGGTCCTGTCTTGGGTGGACATATGCTCAGCAGTGGAAAGAGCAGGTGGAGACCAGGCTGCTGCTGACTGGGCTACACCAGAGCCTGGCTCTGCCCCTGAGCTGGAATCACTGCTCCACGGAAGCAATCCAGCTGTGGGCAGTTTTTCCCCGTAGAAGGAGCTGGGCTAACACGCCATTTGCTGGCTCTGAGGTGTTGGTGGCTTTGGGAATATCAGTCTCCGCTGCTCACTTGCAGAGTGGTCCAGCCCGCTTCCCTCTGGGGTGCACTTTCTTACGGAGCTCACCTCTTAGCCTTCCGCTGGCCATGTAGGGGAGCAGTGCCTCTGCAGGGGGGGTGCAGAGCTCTGAGCTGACCGCAGCCCTGGGCCAGCTGACCCCTGCTGGCTCCCTAACCAGCAGAGGCTCCCAACCCGGGATGGTGGGGCAGCACACCCAGAGACTCGGTGCCCTCAAGCCAGGGCAAGGGCCATCTCCTCTTTCCCCGCTGGGTGCCTCTGTTCCTGAGCAGAGAGGACCAGTGGAGGACAGCAGGGCTCAGGGCAGTCGGCTGAGGGGACGAGGGGGTGAGTGGAGGGCAGCTCAGAAAGGAGGACGGGAGCAACCAGCAGGGCCACCCGGGGTCCCTCCTCTCCTGGGGAAGCCGCAGGGCTGAGCAGGTGACTTAGGGAGAGTGAGGAGGGAGTCGTGACAGGGAGGAGGCTGGAGCCTCTCAGTCGTCCTCCCAGGCCCAGTCGGACTCTGGTGGAAAGGACGGGCCTCTCTCCTCCGCCCCTTCCTCTTTACCCGCCCTTCGCCCTCGGCTTCCCGGGTTCCCACAGCAGCGTGGCCTCTGGAAACGCAGACCTGCTCTGCTCTGTCCTAAAAGTGTTTTAAAAGTGACAAGTTCTCTGCCAAATTTCCTTCCTAAGTCACCCCTGTTGTGCCGTTCCCCATGGTCCCTGAAGGCATCTTTACTAGTGGAGACCCCCTCTGCTTACTTGCAGACACTCTGTGGGGGAGAAATGCCATTGGAGGGGTTACTGGATTCCGGTGGGTCTACCTGGACCCATTTTGTGTGGGCGGGGGGCTGGACCGCTCGAGCCGTGCACCTGCCATCCGTCACTCATCTCGGATCGGAGGCTCCAGCTCAGGCCCTGAGCCCTGCCGGTCTGCACGAAGCTCAAGTGCACCTCCTCTGCAGGGGGAAGAACAGGTGTTCACCCTGAGCACAGCCCAAGGGTGGCTCTGGAGACCAGCATCACCTCGCCCTGGCCGCTGACCGAAAGTGCATTTGCCTCTGGGACTGGGGTGGGCAGCCACCTGCGGTCAGCCAGCCCTCCAGGGATTCCTGAGGCAGGCCCCGGGTGCCCAGCTGTGAGGGACCTCTCCTAGGGACCTCTTCCAGAAACCAGGGCCTTTACACTAAGGGACAGGCAGCTTGACCCAGGCCACGTGAACCTCGCCACAGCACCGCTCCCCATCACGGCACAGCAGGGGCGAGAGCAGGGTGGCGGCTGGGCTCTGACGTCCCTCAGCCGCAGTGGGCGCTGCCTGTCTGTCAGCACACACACTGGGTCTCCCTCTGCCCTCGATTTGCACCTAGCCGCCCCGGCCGCGGCCTGGGGGTGAGGGGAATGATAAAGCTGCGCTTCAAACAGCGGGGCCTCCGGGGGCTGCTATGCCTGGCATCCCCCTGGCCTGGCCAAGCCGCCTGGCCCTGTCCTGCTGAGGTTCACCTGCGCCAGGTAGACAGTGCGGGATTGTTCCGAGCCAAGCACTGTGCAATCAGTCGGAGATAACAGAGGTACAGGGGTCAGGCGGGCCGTCCCGAGCATCTTTCATCTCGGGCTTATATTGGTAGGGCGTGAATTGTGGCATCCTTCTGGCCCGCCTGGCGGTCAATGCCTGCCTTGTTCTGCCCCCCATTTATCTGCCATCTCTCTGATGTCACAGGTTTCATTTGGATAGCTGACTTCAAAGGTGCTGTTCAAATTTTTTTAATTTTTCTATTTCAGGGATAATAGCCCAGCTTTTCAAAAGCATTTTGCTCTGCAATCAAATCAAATATTCTTAAATGGACAGGCCAAGTTAACCCAGCCCAAGAACAGAGGTTCCCAGCAGGTTGCCAACGCCCGGTGCCAGTTTTGACAGAGGCACAAAGGGGAGCTGTGTTTTCTGTCCTCGACTGGATTCCTCTTTGCTCAAACCCACCCTTGGGCCGAGACTTAGAAGGCAAACACCACCTCTCACCATTCCCTTTCTCTGTGCAAACAGACCAGCTGCAGAGTCCCCCAGGCAGGCAATGCTTTCCCCAGACATACCTGCAGAATGGAGTCGAGACCTGGCTCCCGAGCTTTGATGGAGTGCCCCCCAGTTCCCTGGGAAGTGCCAGCCGAGCTCTGGCCCTCATGCTGGGGAGACTCGGCGTGGTTTAAGGCTGAATGTGTAGATGGGGGAGCAGGATCCACCCCGTGTTCTGCTCCTTCGCTATCTTCTGTCTCCGCTCAGTGATGGAGTGAGTGTCCCTCCACCTGGGTGGCCTGGACTGTGGGGTGGCCGGCCAGCTCTGAGGCATGCTGGACTACATGGAGGGGGACGTTTCCAGAGAATACATAATGGCTGCTATTAGTTGGAAGGTGTTAGCTCGTGGACCCTGGACTCAGTGGCTTTGGGGTAGCACCTCGATGGGTTCTCATTCAGCTCGCAGGGTCACCCTGGCAGGCTTGGTTATCGTCGCCTTTTGTAGGTGAGCAGTTGTGGCTGAGGAGCCTGTGCCTTAAGATCTGCCTGCTTGCTCCGAGCCCGGGGCTTTGCACCAAGCTCTCGGGGCTCCTGCAGCACCTGGCATCTGACTAAGGGGATGAAGAGAGGACTCAAGAGGGGACTGTGGGCTTGGCCTGGGAGCACTTTCTTCTGGGCTTCAGAGAGTTGAGCTCTTCCGGGCAGGAGGAGCCGCGGGGTCCTCACCTCTCCTTGCAATCCTCCCCAGTCTGTCCCCCTCTGGGGCTAAGGAGAGTCCCCAGCCACCAAGGGGAGGACAGGAGATCCACTGCCTCTCCATGGGGTGCAGGGCATGGAGGTGACAGCGAAATGTCATGTCTGAAGAGTTGGGAACAAACTCCACTCTCTGGGCTCCATATTTTAGCACTTGCCTGTTTATGGCACCCAAAAGTGTAGGACAGAGTTAGATGCTTCATGCTCTAGAAACGCAATTCAAAAGGTTCAGAGGAGAGCAGGAAAAATTCCATCCACTGAGCTCAAGGTGAAAAGACTCATTTACACAGAGCTTTTCAAAAAATTCTCAGAGTAGAAGAAAAATGGGAAAGGATACTCAAAAAAAAGTGAGGTGCTTGTCACCCAGGGGCTACATCTGCAGGTTCAGATGTAAGAGAGGCACAGAGAGGTGCACGTGGGCAATGACAGCCAGCCAGGTGCACAGCGATGATGGACAGCCTTCTGTCACTCGCCGTGCATGTGTGGGGGGTTAGTTCGCAAGTAAACCAAAGTGTCAGGTGACAAAAGATGGGAGGTTTCAGTCTAGGTTTTGAGCAGGGTGCCCAGTAGCAGCAACAGGGCTGCTCTTGCCAAAGCTCAGTACTGAGGAGGTGACAGGTCAGCGGGCAGCAGAGGGACACTGCTTCTGCACCCTCTTGGGCGCACAGTATAAGGACTTGGGTCACCAGCACTGGCGGGGGCAGGAGGGTCGAGCCCTGAGACTCTCGGCTCTGTGTGCACAGCTCCAGCCAGAGCCTGGGCCTCAGCTGGGGAGGGCGTGCGTGGTCTGCTGGAGAGCAGACCTCTGGAGGAGTCCTGAGGTCAGCGGTCAGGGGAGCTGCCTGCACATGACGGTGTGAGGACAGGGATGTCAGAGGGGCTCACGGTGGTCGAGGACACTCTGACAAACTTGGAGAGATGGACGGGGCCCGCTCACTCAGGCGCTGGATGGGGACTGGATCCCAAAGGTACGTCGAGATCAAAATACCATGAGCTCAACAGCTGACTCCGTCAGGAGGGTCAGGAAAGGGTTTTCCACGACTCCTGGCCTGTGGTAGAGTCTGACAAGGCGGCCTGCGGGGCCCTTAGGGGATCGCACACTTGTCAGGACCTGGGTGGATCCGGCTCAGGTGACTCAATCATCCAGGACGATCCCTCTAGGTCAGGGTCCTTAAGCTTCATTACACGTGCAAAGTCCCTTCTCTGTGCAAGGCGACTTGCTCCAGGGGTCGGCATGCAGACGTCCCGGGAGGCTGCTGTTCTGCTGACCATACCTTTGGTACAAGGGTGGACCCCTGGGGTGGTCAGGGCTGGAGAGGGCTGCTTGGACACGGTTCCTGGGCAGCCCCCTGGGGAAAGGGTCTGTTGTGACAGCACTCGGGCACCTGGTGGGACACTGACCAGTCCAGGAGGCTTGTGGACTCTGTCACAGACGGCAAATGTGCTGAATGCTGTCCCTCCAAGCTGATGTCCACCTGGAATCTCAAAGCATGACCTATTTGAAAATAGGATCCTTGCAGATGGAACAGCTCGGAACAGGGTGTACTGGGGTAGCGTGGGCCTTAAATGTAGTGCTAAGTGTCCTTATAAGAGAAGGAGAGGACACAGAGAGGCACAGAGTGAAGGCCATGGGCAGGCCAGCAACTAGGATGAAGGTGGCCGCTGGGTCACCTGCAGGGAGGAGGAGGAGGCCGTGGGGCGGGGTGTTCCTGCAGAGCTGGGTGTGGCTCTGCTGGGGCTTGCAGCTCAGACCCCTGGGCTCCAGGCCTCTGGGGAATAAAGCTTTTTTATCATAAACCACCTGCTGGTGGGAGTTTGTTACAGCAGCCCCAGGAACCAAGAGCCGGCCCTACTGCATGCCCCCAGCCCTCTCAAGGCCTTGCCCTGAGGCTCTGCCCAGTCTGTCCAGATGGGCCAGAGTCCAGCGGATCAGGGATGCTTCCTCAGCCTTGTAGCCTCCAGCTCTCGTTGGTCAAGCAGGGTTGTGACGCGACCTGCCCTCAGGGTGCTCTGAGGGTGTGAAGCCTGGGCCTGCCACTGTGACCCTCAGGGAGGCTGTGGTCCTGCAGGGGGTGCCCAGGAGCTGGGATCTCCATGCCCACCACAGACAATGCCACCGGCCCCACAGGGTGCTTGTGCTCCCCAGAGACTGGGGAATGATGGGCGGCAAAGGCCACAAAGGCCAGGTCACATTGGTTCAAAGCAGGTGAGAGCGGTGGGAAATGGAAGCAGAGACTCTGAGCCATCCACAGGGTCTGAGTTGTCGGATTCCTGGAGAGTAAGTCACAGAGGGTGAGGGCCACGTGAACTGGCCTCTGACTGACCAGACTGCCTGGCAGAGAGGCCAGAGCACCTGCCATGGACCAACAAATGCTGGCCGAATGGTCCAGTGCTTGTGCACAGGATCTGGAGCTATGCCCCCGAGAGTTGGTCCAGGTGGCCTCTGCCAAGCTCAACTCACCTGGGATGGAGCCCAGCAGGGGCCTGGGGTCTCTCCTCGCCTGCACTGCGGGTCTCCTCTGCCACATTTTGAACAGCAACTTTTCCTGACTGGGAACAGTACAGTAAACATAGGGTGTGAATAATTCAAATTCCCTATTGGTTTCCTATAAAGACTAAAGGAAATTCTGCTACCTATCTCTGAAACTTCCCTGTGCCCTTTGCTGCTCACTTCGCACCAGTATCAATACTTTTCAGCTGAGGTCCTGACCCTCCTCCTGCTCCATCTCATCCCCTGAGGTCCTGACCCTCCCTCCTGCTCCATCCCATCCCCTGAGGTTCTGACCCACCCTCCTGTTCCATCTCATCCCCTGAGGTCCTGACCCTCCTCCTGCTCCATCTCATCCCCTGAGGTCCTGACCCAACTTCCTGCTCCATCTCATCCCCTGAGGTCCTGACCCACCTCCTGCTCCATCTCATCCCCTGAGGTCCTGACCCACCTCCTGCTCCATCTCATCCCCTGAGGTCCTGACCCTCCCTCCTGCTCCATCTCATCCCCTGAGGTCCTGACCCTCCCTCCTGCTCCATCCCATCCCCTGAGGTTCTGACCCACCCTCCTGCTCCATCTCATCCCCTGAGGTCCTGACCCACCTCCTGCTCCATCTCATCCCCTGAGATCCTCACCCACCTCCTGCTCCATCTCATCCCCTGAGGTCCTGACCCTCCCTCATGCTCCATCTCATCCCCTGAGATCCTGACCCACCTCCTGCTCCATCTCATCCCCTGAGGTCCTGACACTCCCTCCTGCTCCATCTCATCCCCTGAGGTCCTGACACTCCCTCCTGCTCCATCTCATCCCCTGAGGTCCTGACCCACCTCCTGCTCCATCTCATCCCCTGAGGTCCTGACCCACCTCCTGCTCCATCTCATCCCCTGAGGTCCTGACCCACCTCCTGCTCCATCTCATCCCCTGAGGTCCTGACCCTCCCTCCTGCTCCATCTCATCCCCTGAGGTCCTGACACTCCCTCCTGCTCCATCTCATCCCCTGAGGTCCTGACCCTCCCTCCTGCTCCATCTCATCCCCTGAGGTCCTGACCCACCTCCTGCTCCATCTCATCCCCTGAGGTCCTGACCCTCCCTCCTGCTCCATCTCATCCCCTGAGGTACTGACCCACCTCCTGCTCCATCTCATCCCCTGAGGTCCTGACCCACCTCCTGCTCCATCTCATCCCCTGAGGTCCTGACCCTCCCTCCTGCTCCATCTCATCCCCTGAGGTCCTGAACCTCCCTCCTGCTCCATCTCATCCCCTGAGGTCCTGACCCTCCCTCCTGCTCCATCTCATCCCCTGAGGTCCTGACCCTCCCTCCTGTTCAATCTCATCCCCTGAGGTCCTGAAACTCCTCCTGCTCCATCTCATCCCCTGAGGTACTGACCCACCTCCTGCTCCATCTCATCCCCTGAGGTCCTGACCCACCTCTTGCTCCATCTCATCCCCTGAGGTCCTGACCTACCTCCTGCTCCATCTCATCCCCTGAGGTCCTGACCCTCCCTCCTGTTCAATATCATCCCCTGAGGTCCTGAACCTCCTCCTGCTCCATCTCATCCCCTGAGGTCCTGACCCTCCCTCCTGCTCCATCTCATCCCCTGAGGTCCTGACCCTCCCTCCTGCTCCATCTCATCCCCTGAGGTCCTGACCCTCCCTCCTGCTCCATCTCATCCCCTGAGGTCCTGATCCTCCCTCCTGCTCCATCTCATCCCCTGAGGTCCTGACCCTCCCTCCTGCTCCATCTCATCCCCTGAGGTCCTGAACCTCCCTCCTGCTCCATCTCATCCCCTGAGGTCCTAACCCTCCCTCCTGCTCCATCCCATCCCCTGAGGTCCTGACCCTCCCTCCTGCTCCATCTCATCCCCTGAGGTCCTGACCCTCCCTCCTGCTCCATCTCATCCCCTGAGGTCCTGACCCTCCCTCCTGCTCCATCTCATCCCCTGAGGTCCTGAACCTCCTCCTGCTCCATCTCATCCCCTGAGGTCCTGACCCACCTCCTGCTCCATCTCATCCCCTGAGGTCCTGACCCACCTCTTGCTCCATCTCATCCCCTGAGGTCCTGACCCTCCCTCCTGCTCCATCTCATCCCCTGAGGTCCTGACCCACCTCCTGCTCCATCTCATCCCCTGAGATCATGACCCACCTCCTGCTCCATCTCATCCCCTGAGGTTCTGACCCTCCTCCTGCTCCATCTCATCCCCTGAGGTTCTGACCCTCCCTCCTGCTCCATCTCAACCCCTGAGGTCCTGACCTCCCTCCTGCTCCATCTCATCCCCTGAGGTCCTGACCCTCCCTCTTGCTCCATCTCATCCCCTGAGGTCCTGACCCACCTCCTGCTCCATCCCATCCCCTGAGGTCCTGACCCTCCCTTCTGCTCCATCTCATCCCCTGAGGTCCTGATCCTCCCTCCTGCTCCATCTCATCCCCTGAGGTCCTGACCCTCCCTCCTGCTCCATCTCATCCCCTGAGGTCCTGACCCTCCCTCCTGCTCCATCTCATCCCCTGAGGTCCTGACCCACCTCCTGCTCCATCTCATCCCCTGAGGTCCTGACCCTTCTCCTGCTCCATCTCATCCCCTGAGGTCCTGACCCTCCTCCTGCTCCATCTCATCCCCTGAGGTCCTGACCCTCCTTCTGCTCCATCTCATCCCCTGAGGTCCTGACCCTCCCTCCTGCTCCATCTCATCCCATGAGGTCCTGACCCACCTCCTGCTCCATCTCATCCCCTGAGGTCCTGACCCTCCCTCCTGCTCCATCTCATCCCCTGAGGTCCTGACCCTCCCTCCTGCTCCATCTCATCCTCTGAGTTCCTGACCCTCCCTCCTGCTCCATCTCATCCCCTGAGGTCCTGACCCACCTCCTGCTCCATCTCATCCCCTGAGGTCCTGACCCACCTCCTGCTCCATCTCATCCCCTGAGGTCCTGACCCACCTCCTGCTCCATCTCATCCCCTGAGGTCCTGACCCACCTCCTGCTCCATCTCATCCCCTGAGGTCCTGACCCACCTCCTGCTCCATCTCATCCCCTGAGGTTCTGACCCACCTCCTGCTCCATCTCATCCCCTGAGGTCCTGACCCACCTCCTGCTCCATCTCATCCCCTGAGGTCCTGACCCACCTCCTGCTCCATCTCATCCCCTGAGGTCCTGACCCACCTCCTGCTCCATCTCATCCCCTGAGGTCCTGACCCTCCCTCCTGCTCCATCTCATCCCCTGAGGTCCTGACCCACCTCCTGCTCCATCTCATCCCCTGAGGTTCTGACCCACCTCCTGCTCCATCTCATCCCCTGAGGTCCTGACCCACCTCCTGCCTCATCTCATCCCCTGAGGTCCTGACCCTCCCTCCTGCTCCATCTCATCCCCTGAGGTCCTGACCCTCCCTCCTGCTCCATCTCATCCCCTGAGGTCCTGACCCTCCCTCCTGCTCCATCTCATCCCCTGAGGTCCTGACCCACCTCCTGCTCCATCTCATCCTCTGAGGTCCTGACCCACCTCCTGCTCCATCTCATTTCCTGAGGTCCTGACCCACCTCTTGCCTCATCTCATCCCCTGAGGTCCTGACCCTCCCTCCTGCTCCATCTCATCCCCTGAGGTCCTGACCCTCCCTCCTGCTCCATCTCATCCCCTGAGGTCCTGACCCTCCTCCTGCCCCATCTCATCCCCTGAGGTCCTGACCCTTCTCCTGCTCCATCTCATCCCCTGAGGTCCTGACCCACCTCCTGCTCCATCTCATCCCCTGAGGTCCTGACCCTCCTCCTGCTCCATCTCATCCCCTGAGGTTCTGACCCTCCCTCCTTCTCCATCTCATCCCCTGAGGTCCTGACCCTCCCTCCTGCTCCATCTCATCCCCTGAGGTCCTGACCCTCCTCCTGCTCCATCTCATCCCCTGAGGTTCTGACCCTCCCTCCTTCTCCATCTCATCCCCTGAGGTCCTGACCCACCTCCTGCTCCATCTCATCCCCTGAGGTCCTGACCCTCCCTCCTGCTCCATCTCATCCCCTGAGGTCCTGACCCTCCCTCCTGTTCAATCTCATCCCCTGAGGTCCTGAAACTCCTCCTGCTCCATCTCATCCCCTGAGGTACTGACCCACCAACTGCTCCATCTCATCCCCTGAGGTCCTGACCTACCTCCTGCTCCATCTCATCCCCTGAGGTCCTGACCCACCTCTTGCTCCATCTCATCCCCTGAGGTCCTGACCTACCTCCTGCTCCATCTCATCCCCTGAGGTCCTGACCCTCCCTCCTGTTCAATCTCATCCCCTGAGGTCCTGAACCTCCTCCTGCTCCATCTCATCCCCTGAGGTCCTGACCCTCCCTCCTGCTCCATCTCATCCCCTGAGGTCCTGACCCTCCCTCCTGCTCCATCTCATCCCCTGAGGTCCTGACCCTCCCTCCTGCTCCATCTCATCCCCTGAGGTCCTGATCCTCCCTCCTGCTCCATCTCATCCCCTGAGGTCCTGACCCTCCCTCCTGCTCCATCTCATCCCCTGAGGTCCTGAACCTCCCTCCTGCTCCATCTCATCCCCTGAGGTCCTAACCCTCCCTCCTGCTCCATCCCATCCCCTGAGGTCCTGACCCTCCCTCCTGCTCCATCTCATCCCCTGAGGTCCTGACCCTCCCTCCTGCTCCATCTCATCCCCTGAGGTCCTGACCCTCCCTCCTGCTCCATCTCATCCCCTGAGGTCCTGAACCTCCTCCTGCTCCATCTCATCCCCTGAGGTCCTGACCCACCTCCTGCTCCATCTCATCCCCTGAGGTCCTGACCCACCTCTTGCTCCATCTCATCCCCTGAGGTCCTGACCCTCCCTCCTGCTCCATCTCATCCCCTGAGGTCCTGACCCACCTCCTGCTCCATCTCATCCCCTGAGATCATGACCCACCTCCTGCTCCATCTCATCCCCTGAGGTTCTGACCCTCCTCCTGCTCCATCTCATCCCCTGAGGTTCTGACCCTCCCTCCTGCTCCATCTCAACCCCTGAGGTCCTGACCTCCCTCCTGCTCCATCTCATCCCCTGAGGTCCTGACCCTCCCTCTTGCTCCATCTCATCCCCTGAGGTCCTGACCCACCTCCTGCTCCATCCCATCCCCTGAGGTCCTGACCCTCCCTCCTGCTCCATCTCATCCCCTGAGGTCCTGACCCTCCCTCCTGCTCCATCTCATCCCCTGAGGTCCTGACCCTCCCTCCTGCTCCATCTCATCCCCTGAGGTCCTGATCCTCCCTCCTGCTCCATCTCATCCCCTGAGGTCCTGACCCTCCCTCCTGCTCCATCTCATCCCCTGAGGTCCTGAACCTCCCTCCTGCTCCATCTCATCCCCTGAGGTCCTAACCCTCCCTCCTGCTCCATCCCATCCCCTGAGGTCCTGACCCTCCCTCCTGCTCCATCTCATCCCCTGAGGTCCTGACCCTCCCTCCTGCTCCATCTCATCCCCTGAGGTCCTGACCCTCCCTCCTGCTCCATCTCATCCCCTGAGGTCCTGAACCTCCTCCTGCTCCATCTCATCCCCTGAGGTCCTGACCCACCTCCTGCTCCATCTCATCCCCTGAGGTCCTGACCCACCTCTTGCTCCATCTCATCCCCTGAGGTCCTGACCCTCCCTCCTGCTCCATCTCATCCCCTGAGGTCCTGACCCACCTCCTGCTCCATCTCATCCCCTGAGATCATGACCCACCTCCTGCTCCATCTCATCCCCTGAGGTTCTGACCCTCCTCCTGCTCCATCTCATCCCCTGAGGTTCTGACCCTCCCTCCTGCTCCATCTCAACCCCTGAGGTCCTGACCTCCCTCCTGCTCCATCTCATCCCCTGAGGTCCTGACCCTCCCTCTTGCTCCATCTCATCCCCTGAGGTCCTGACCCACCTCCTGCTCCATCCCATCCCCTGAGGTCCTGACCCTCCCTTCTGCTCCATCTCATCCCCTGAGGTCCTGATCCTCCCTCCTGCTCCATCTCATCCCCTGAGGTCCTGACCCTCCCTCCTGCTCCATCTCATCCCCTGAGGTCCTGACCCTCCCTCCTGCTCCATCTCATCCCCTGAGGTCCTGACCCACCTCCTGCTCCATCTCATCCCCTGAGGTCCTGACCCTTCTCCTGCTCCATCTCATCCCCTGAGGTCCTGACCCTCCTCCTGCTCCATCTCATCCCCTGAGGTCCTGACCCTCCTTCTGCTCCATCTCATCCCCTGAGGTCCTGACCCTCCCTCCTGCTCCATCTCATCCCATGAGGTCCTGACCCACCTCCTGCTCCATCTCATCCCCTGAGGTCCTGACCCTCCCTCCTGCTCCATCTCATCCCCTGAGGTCCTGACCCTCCCTCCTGCTCCATCTCATCCTCTGAGTTCCTGACCCTCCCTCCTGCTCCATCTCATCCCCTGAGGTCCTGACCCACCTCCTGCTCCATCTCATCCCCTGAGGTCCTGACCCACCTCCTGCTCCATCTCATCCCCTGAGGTCCTGACCCACCTCCTGCTCCATCTCATCCCCTGAGGTCCTGACCCACCTCCTGCTCCATCTCATCCCCTGAGGTCCTGACCCACCTCCTGCTCCATCTCATCCCCTGAGGTTCTGACCCACCTCCTGCTCCATCTCATCCCCTGAGGTCCTGACCCACCTCCTGCTCCATCTCATCCCCTGAGGTCCTGACCCTCCCTCCTGCTCCATCTCATCCCCTGAGGTCCTGACCCACCTCCTGCTCCATCTCATCCCCTGAGGTTCTGACCCACCTCCTGCTCCATCTCATCCCCTGAGGTCCTGACCCACCTCCTGCCTCATCTCATCCCCTGAGGTCCTGACCCTCCCTCCTGCTCCATCTCATCCCCTGAGGTCCTGACCCTCCCTCCTGCTCCATCTCATCCCCTGAGGTCCTGACCCTCCCTCCTGCTCCATCTCATCCCCTGAGGTCCTGACCCACCTCCTGCTCCATCTCATCCTCTGAGGTCCTGACCCACCTCCTGCTCCATCTCATTTCCTGAGGTCCTGACCCACCTCTTGCCTCATCTCATCCCCTGAGGTCCTGACCCTCCCTCCTGCTCCATCTCATCCCCTGAGGTCCTGACCCTCCCTCCTGCTCCATCTCATCCCCTGAGGTCCTGACCCTCCTCCTGCCCCATCTCATCCCCTGAGGTCCTGACCCTTCTCCTGCTCCATCTCATCCCCTGAGGTCCTGACCCACCTCCTGCTCCATCTCATCCCCTGAGGTCCTGACCCTCCTCCTGCTCCATCTCATCCCCTGAGGTTCTGACCCTCCCTCCTTCTCCATCTCATCCCCTGAGGTCCTGACCCTCCCTCCTGCTCCATCTCATCCCCTGAGGTCCTGACCCTCCTCCTGCTCCATCTCATCCCCTGAGGTTCTGACCCTCCCTCCTTCTCCATCTCATCCCCTGAGGTCCTGACCCACCTCCTGCTCCATCTCATCCCCTGAGGTCCTGACCCTCCCTCCTGCTCCATCTCATCCCCTGAGGTCCTGACCCTCCCTCCTGCTCCATCTCATCCTCTGAGTTCCTGACCCTCCCTCCTGCTCCATCTCATCCCCTGAGGTCCTGACCCACCTCCTGCTCCATCTCATCCCCTGAGGTTCTGACCCACCTCCTGCTCCATCTCATCCCCTGAGGTCCTGACCCACCTCCTGCTCCATCTCATCCCCTGAGGTCCTGACCCACCTCCTTCTCCATCTCATCCCCTGAGGTCCTGACCCACCTCCTGCTCCATCTCATCCCCTGAGGTTCTGACCCACCTCCTGCTCCATCTCATCCCCTGAGGTCCTGACCCACCTCCTGCTCCATCTCATCCCCTGAGGTCCTGACCCTCCCTCCTGCTCCATCTCATCCCCTGAGGTCCTGACCCACCTCCTGCTCCATCTCATCCCCTGAGGTTCTGACCCACCTCCTGCTCCATCTCATCCCCTGAGGTCCTGACCCACCTCCTGCCTCATCTCATCCCCTGAGGTCCTGACCCTCCCTCCTGCTCCATCTCATCCCCTGAGGTCCTGACCCTCCCTCCTGCTCCATCTCATCCCCTGAGGTCCTGACCCTCCCTCCTGCTCCATCTCATCCCCTGAGGTCCTGACCCACCTCCTGCTCCATCTCATCCCCTGAGGTCCTGACCCACCTCCTGCTCCATCTCATTTCCTGAGGTCCTGACCCACCTCCTGCCTCATCTCATCCCCTGAGGTCCTGACCCTCCCTCCTGCTCCATCTCATCCCCTGAGGTCCTGACCCTCCCTCCTGCTCCATCTCATCCCCTGAGGTCCTGACCCTCCTCCTGCCCCATCTCATCCCCTGAGGTCCTGACCCTTCTCCTGCTCCATCTCATCCCCTGAGGTCCTGACCCTCCTCCTGCTCCATCTCATCCCCTGAGGTTCTGACCCTCCCTCCTTCTCCATCTCATCCCCTGAGGTCCTGACCCTCCCTCCTGCTCCATCTCATCCCCTGAGGTCCTGACCCTCCTCCTGCTCCATCTCATCCCCTGAGGTTCTGACCCTCCCTCCTTCTCCATCTCATCCCCTGAGGTCCTGACCCACCTCCTGCTCCATCTCATCCCCTGAGGTCCTGACCCTCCCTCCTGCTCCATCTCATCCCCTGAGGTCCTGACCCTCCTCCTGCTTCATCCCATCCCCTGAGGTCCTGACCCTCCCTCCTGCCCCATCTCATCCCCTGAGGTCCTGACTCTCCCTCCTGCTCCATCTCATCCCCTGAGGTCCTGACCCTCCCTCCTGCTCCATCTCATCCCCTGAGGTCCTGACCCTCCCTCCTGCTCCATCTCATCCCCTGAGGTCCTGACCCACCTCCTGCTCCATCTCATCCCCTGAGGTCCTGACCCACCCTCCTGCTCCATCCCATCCCCTGAGGTCCTGACCCTCCCTCCTGCTCCATCTCATCCCCTGAGGTCCTGACCCTCCCTCCTGCTCCATTTCATCCCCTGAGGTTCTGACCCTCCCTCCTGCTCCATCTCATCCCCTGAGGTCCTGACCCACCCTCCTGCTTCAGGGCCATTAAGAGACTGGACACTGCAGCCTGTGGACCCCAGGACTGGCCTCCCAATAACAGACCAGATGCTTACTTTGGCGTTCCAGGATTACAGGCCTCTGCTGTACCCTGAGAAGTTGAAGTCTGGGGTTCCAGGGGTTGGGACACCCTGATAACTTGGCAGCACATGCACCCCCTGCTGCCTGCCCCACATGATGCACTGGGGTCCTGCAGTGACTCCCGACTCTGCAACTTGCATTTGTTTCTTCAAATTTGGGGAATGGACGCAGGGCCGGAGAGCAGGCAGAGGGTCCTCCAGCACTGCCCAGGAACCCTTAATGATGGTGCATGACAGCGCTCTGCCTCCGTTCCCATGTGTGTCCCTGCAGGTGTGTGCACATCAGTGCCCACGTGTGACTGCACACAGGTGTGTGGGCGTGTGTGTACATCCGTACCCACTGGTGGATCTGTGGCGTGTGGACAGGTGTGTGTGCAGGTGTGTGCCGGCATGTGACTGCACGGGGCCAGCCTCTGCACACGCGCTGCACTCTTGGTGGGTGCTCTGTGGTGAGGGCACATTACTACACTTGGTGCTCAGCATCCCGCGAGGAAGGCAGGGCAGCGTTTCACGTCCATCTTGCTGAAGGAGAGAAGGCGGCTCAGCTGTCTCAGGTTCCCAGCTCATCCTGGAGGAGCCTGGATCTGCACAGTGCTTCTGCCTCCACGTCCAAGGCCCTCCGGGATGTCCACAGGCTCGCTGGTCTGTGGCAACTCACTGCCCAGGACACTGCCGCAGCGTGCTTGCTGCATCGGAGTTTCTCCCCAGGGTGGAGTACAGTCTGCCCTGCCTGTCCCCTCATCCTCCTGAATCTGCCACCTTGGGTCCTTGTGCAGAGACCTCTGGCTGCGCATCAGTACCTCAGCGAGCTGCTCCACAAGCACCGCTAGCAATGCTGCTGTCCATGGCCACCGCACCTTCCCGGTGTGTCCACCATGGCAATGGCGCTCTCTGGCTCTCAGAGCGACCTCTGTAAACTGCATGCGCTGTCTGTACCAGGCGAGTGACGCTAACAGAAGAGATCGCGTCATGGAAAGTAATGCATTTAGCTTGGGACAGTCGCGGAGTCATCAGATCAGGACGCTGGGTCCCCCAGCTGTCTGTGATGGCCGCTGTCCCGTACAGCACTGACTTCCATGGAGTCAGCCTGGAATCTTCAAGGCACTGGGATGGGATATTTTGCCATTATGAGATGTCACCCTGAGGTCAAGAACTAAATGCCACAGGCACCGAGGAGAGCAAGTTGAGAAGGTGGCCAGCAGTCATGCCTCCAGGTGAGCGGCTCTGCAGCCCTGTCCTCCCGCGGGCCCAGGTGATTAGCGAGGCACCAGCTGGCCCGTCCTCATGGCTGTTGGTCGTGGCCTCTGCCCGTCGCAGAGGAGCAGCCTTGGCCCGCAGCGCAGGGTGCCACTGGGCTGCCTCCTCCCTGCCCTCTCCTACCTTCCCCACCACGGCCGGCTTCCCTGGAGGTCCACCTGCTGAGCTCTGCAGGGCAGCCAGCTGCCACCGCCCACTCCCGGTCTGCCTGCTGGGTGGCGGCTATCAAAGGTCCCTGAAAACAGCTGGAGGGGTGAGAGTCGAACGGGGCTTCCAGAGAGTGGGAGTGGGGGTGGGGGGTACCGCCCAGTGGGTGGGAGGTGGTGACGGTGGCACGGCAGTAAGGGTGCATGCACACTGTCCATTACTCACCTGAAGGCAGATTGGAGCAATGTCATCTGTGAGTTTCACCACAGGAAAGAGAAAGGAGGAAAAATTGCATTGAATAAAGTACATCTTGATCATCAAAAATGAATACAGAAATGAATAAACAAAAAATAAGTAAACAACACAACTTGAGGGCCTTCCAGGGAGGCCACACCCAGCCACTAAAGACTCTTCACATCCCGTTCATCTGGAAACTGAATGGGAGGGACCAGTCCAGTCTCTCAGGGGAATGCAGAGTACTGACAGGAAAGGGTGAGTCAGGAGACCTGGGTCCCGGTCCCCAACCCTCTAGCCAGCTCTCCTGGAGGTCAAACTTTCTGAGCTGACCCTTGAGCTCATCAGTTACAGGAAAAAAAAGACCTGCACACATCTGTGGCTCCAGGATGAGAATCAAACACTCCTCGTGAGGCCCCAGGTCCCCTGGTCCCCACAGTGATGGAGGCCCCAGTTCCCCTGATCCCCACAGTGATGGAGGCCCCAGATCCCCTGGTCCCCACAGTGATGGAGGCCCAGATCCCCTGGTCCCCACAGTGATGGAGGCCCCAGATCCCCTGGTCCCCACAGTGATGGAGGCCCAGATCCCCTGGTCCCCACAGTGATGGAGGCCCAGATCCCCTGGTCCCCACAGTGATGGAGGCCCAGATCCCCTGGTCCCCACAGTGATGGAGGCCCAGATCCCCTGGTCCCCACAGTGATGGAGGCCCAGATCCCCTGGTCCCCACAGTGATGGAGGCCCAGATCCCCTGGTCCCCACAGTGATGGAGGCCCAGATCCCCTGATCCCCACAGTGATGGAGGCCCCAGATCCCCTGATCCCCACAGTGATGGAGGCCCCAGATCCCCTGGTCCCCACAGTGATGGAGGCCCCAGATCCCCTGGTCCCCACAGTGATGGAGGCCCAGATCCCCTGGTCCCCACAGTGATGGAGGCCCCAGATCCCCTGGTCCCCACAGTGATGGAGATCCTGTTTCCCTGTTCCCCACAGTGATGGAGGCCCAGTTCCCCTGGTCCCCACAGTGATGGAGGCCCCAGATCCCCTGGTCCCCACAGTGATGGAGATCCTGTTTCCCTGGTCCCCACAGTGATGGAGGCCCAGATCCCCTGGTCCCCACAGTGATGGAGGCCCAGATCCCCTGGTCCCCACAGTGATGGAGGCCCCAGATCCCCTGGTCCCCACAGTGATGGAGGCCCCAGTTCCCCTGATCCCCACAGTGATGGAGGCCCCAGATCCCCTGGTCCCCACAGTGATGGAGGCCCAGATCCCCTGGTCCCCACAGTGATGGAGGCCCAGATCCCCTGATCCCCACAGTGATGGAGGCCCCAGATCCCCTGATCCCCACAGTGATGGAGGCCCCAGATCCCCTGGTCCCCACAGTGATGGAGGCCCCAGATCCCCTGGTCCCCACAGTGATGGAGATCCTGTTTCCCTGGTCCCCACAGTGATGGAGGCCCAGATCCCCTGGTCCCCACAGTGATGGAGGCCCAGATCCCCTGGTCCCCACAGTGATGGAGGCCCAGATCCCCTGGTCCCCACAGTGATGGAGGCCCAGATCCCCTGGTCCCCACAGTGATGGAGGCCCAGATCCCCTGGTCCCCACAGTGATGGAGGCCCCAGATCCCCTGGTCCCCACAGTGATGGAGGCCCAGATCCCCTGGTCCCCACAGTGATGGAGGCCCAGATCCCCTGGTCCCCACAGTGATGGAGGCCCCAGATCCCCTGGTCCCCACAGTGATGGAGGCCCAGATCCCATGGTCCCCACAGTGATGGAGGCCCAGATCCCCTGGTCCCCACAGTGATGGAGGCCCCAGATCCCCTGGTCCCCACAGTGATGGAGGCCCAGATCCCCTGGTCCCCACAGTGATGGAGGCCCAGATCCCCTGGTCCCCACAGTGATGGAGGCCCCAGATCCCCTGGTCCCCACAGTGATGGAGGCCCAGATCCCCTGGTCCCCACAGTGATGGAGGCCCAGATCCCCTGGTCCCCACAGTGATGGAGGCCCCAGATCCCCTGGTCCCCACAGTGATGGAGGCCCAGATCCCCTGGTCCCCACAGTGATGGAGGCCCCAGATCCCCTGGTCCCCACAGTGATGGAGATCCTGTTTCCCTGGTCCCCACAGTGATGGAGGCCCAGATCCCCTGGTCCCCACAGTGATGGAGGCCCCAGATCCCCTGGTCCCCACAGTGATGGAGGCCCAGATCCCATGGTCCCCACAGTGATGGAGGCCCAGATCCCCTGGTCCCCACAGTGATGGAGGCCCCAGATCCCCTGGTCCCCACAGTGATGGAGATCCTGTTTCCCTGGTCCCCACAGTGATGGAGGCCCAGTTCCCCTGGTCCCCACAGTGATGATGGAGGCCCCAATCCCCTGGTCCTCGTGGTGACGGAGGCCCGAGTACCTGCCCGTCCAAGTAGCAGTCCGTTTTTTCTGTTTTAAGCTGTTTTGGTGGATTGATCTCCTGTTGAGTGGGCTGTCTGGTGGCATTGACAGGCCATTTGGTAAAGAAAAATTAACAGTGGTTCTTTGCTCAGCTTACTGACCCCATCGTCCGTTCTGCGTGGTTAGAGTCATGGAGCTACAGCTAGAACCGGACCCCTTGGTTTAGAGGAGGAAGTCCAAGACCTCCCCTTGGGCTCCGTGCTGCCCGGGGGGTGGGAACCGGAGACCCCCTGGCCCGCCTCTGGTTGCCTGCTGCCTTTGAAAGGCGAGGCTGGAGAGGCAGAGTTCCCAAGCAGCTGAGAGGTCCTAGCTGAAGCAACCTGGCGCGGGCTTGCAGCCCAGGCTGGAGGAGTGGGTGCGGGGGTCCTTCTTGGTGCCGCCGGGCCGTGTGCTCACAGCTGCGGCGCTCCTGTGCCTCAGAACCTGTCAGCGAGGCGTTCTGGCGCAGGGTGGCTCAGCTCAGGAGCAGATGCGGGGACGGCAGGCAGTCAGCCCCTTCTAGGGAACAGGCAAGGATTCCTTTAACACAATGTGACAACCAGCCTCTCTGTGGCATCTGACCGCGAGGTTTTAATTGCCATGTGAGACACACAGGACTTCTCACACTCGCTCGGCCAGGCTCCTGTGCCGCCCAGCGCCTGGCGGAGCGTCCATCAGCCGAGCGAGCTGCTCCGGGACCGCCTTCTCCTCTGCCTTCCCTCTTCCCTCCTTTGTCCCCTCCGTCCATTCCTCCTGCATTTGTGAGGAAGGGCTTGTCGATGTCCTGTTTGGACCCCGGCCAGGGCCAGGCTGGCCGATCACTCTCCTCCTGCTCAGCTGCAGCGAGCAGCCTGGTCAGGGGACGGTGAGGCGCTCGCGGTGCCAGGCGTTCTGGGGAAGGCCCGCTCAGGAGAGTGCGCGCTGGGACAGGAGAGTCCCTGCTGGAACGGCAGACACCACCGAGAACTGGGGAGCACCTAGACGGGGGTTTCAGACTGAGCTGCATCTTCTGTACCAGCTGCCGTACCAGTCGCCAGGTAAAATACGCCAACGTCTGGATGCTGTGTTGACAGGTGTCTGAATATGTGGAACTTCAGGATATCTGAGTGAGATGATTTACACCTGAGATGGCCCAAAGGCTCAGCTTGAGAAAGCATCGAAACACGCATTCATAAGCACCCCTTCCTTTAGGCAAAGTGGTATTGCAAAGAATGCCAAGAGGTTTTGCGGATGCAGAGGTTTGGGCACCGAGGCCCTGGGCGGGCAGAGTTCCGAGCACCTTGAACACTCTGGCTGTGTCTTAGAGAGGAAGAGTGTGGGGTAGGAGCAGGGATCCCAAGCAGTGACCGTGATGCCCCCGGGGCCAGAGTCAGGTCAAGACTGGGCGTCCCAGGCCTGGGGGCAACTCCCAGTCCAGGGCTGGAAGACCCTGGCGTGTGACTCCTCCCTGACTCCCGGGCTCACCCAGAGCCACTGGTGAGGGCTTGTGGATACTGCTGCTGGCTCTGCAGGTGTTTGGTTCCTAACCTTTTAGGAGGGTCTTGCTAGTCGGCCTATCTTCTTGCCTCGCCCCTCCCACTGAGGTGCTGGGATTGCAGGCCGGCGGCCCCTCTGCTGCTCACAGTAGAACTGTGGATGGGAAGGAAACTCCAACCCCGATTCCTGGTTCAGAGACAGGGAGAGCCCTGGTCAACACCCAAGCGCTCCTGGCGGATGACTCCTCCACCCAGCACTGCCGCCGCTCTTCCCTCCTCTTCATGCGCCGTGCTCTGGCCTGGAGGACACACTGACCTCCATGGTTCCTGCACTCAGACCTCCTCACACTGTCCTGACGGGCCCTTCTGGTTCTGGGCTGTCCAGCGTCTTGGCTCTACTTTCAGGGTCAGTTCTACCAGATTCTTTCCCTCTACCAGGTCTCTGGCCAGGAACTGGCCAGTCGTCCTGACATCCAGACCCACCCTGCACTTTCACCTGGGAACTCCTGTTTCCTGCTCCACCCTTCAGCACGGTTTTCCATCCTCACTGTGTCTCCAGCCTGGAGAAATCCTGTGCACGGTGCAGGCCCCAGGCCACACGCCTGGCCCTCCGGGGCCTGTGCTCTGAGCCTCCACAGCATGGTCTGTGCTGCGTGGAGTCCAGGGAGACCTGAGGGGCCTGGCTTGGGCTTTGTCACTGAGAAGGTGTGTGGCCTTCACTGTACCCGTCAGGCCCCCCGAGCTTCCCCACGCGCCCACAGTGGGCTCCGGGTGTACGACCTCTCAGGGTGTCCCTCTAAAGCCTGTGGTCCTTCCATTTGGGGTTAGAGTGTCCAGGCCACTCTCCTGTGAATCTGCCGACTCCTTCAGGGCAGGACTGAGGCACCTTTCTCCACTAAGTGTTCTCCTTCTCCTTGGTGCAAGAGTATTTTGTATACCTTAGGCACCAAGTAAATGCATGCTTACTAAATGAAAAAAGGGATGAAGCGTCATCGTTTGCTGCAAATTGGCTTCTTTTACCTGGTTTCCACCTGGGGTGGGGAGGAGCCACGTGCGTGGGCATCAGGGCCTGCTCGCTGCCTCCCGTGGTGCCCTGGCGCTTCCTTGGCTGAGCCGCCGCGTGCCGAGTGCGGATGGGATTAGAAGACAGGCGCCCTGCCCGTCCCGTCCTCTGCCTTTTCAGTGTGTGCCTGGGGACTCCTTCTCCCGAGTCCGCTGTGGAAGGTGGGTCATGACTGGTCGAGGAGATCTGCTCCAGTGTCCAGCTTCCTGGGCCAGAGGCAGCACACATTTGACTTTTGAAGAGATGCCCGTGGCCTCCTTCTTCCCTGTTGCGGGAGCTCTGCGCTCGCGGGCTGCACCGAGCAGGTGGTCACCCATGTGATGTGATTTCAGAGGTACCCATCGGCCTGCCATCTGGCTGCCCTTTGTTGTCGTGAAATCAACACGTCTTTGGTTCCAGAAGGTTTGGCTTCTTGGAGCAGCCTGGTGAACCTTGAGCTGTCACGGCTGATCCTCTAAGCCAAGGGTCCCAGGAGAGGGAATGGGTGCTGCGTAAGAGCGGCTTCCGTGTGATGAGTGACAGCCGGGCGGCTGCAGCCATCGGCTGGTGCAGGACTTCTCAGGGCCTTGAGTAGGCTGATGTGCACAGCGAGCCCTCGGGAGCAGAGTGCACTCTTCCCCAAACCTCATGACTAGGGTGAGACCTGCCCAACATTTTATTTTTATTATTAAAGTAAGGTCCAAGGCGTCTTGATTTTCACTGGACGTGTTTTTGGAAAAGCTGCTATAGGGATAGGAAAGTAGCTGAACGCCACACTCAGAGCGGCAAGCGCGGCGGGAGAGAGGAGAAGATGTCCCGGGACAGACGCTGCTGCAGCGGCTCAGCACAGCTCTGCAGGGCAGGTGGCCGCCCCGAGCTGCACCTGGGAGGGCTCCGATGTCTGTCCTCACCTGTCCCCTGGGTGACCTTGAGGGGTCAGGGAGCAGTGCCTCCTCCCAGCACCCCTGCTCTGACCCAGGACTCGAGAGGGCTCTGCTCGGGAGGCCACGTCAGTGAGGAGCAGGACAACTGGAGCCCAGGAGCCCAGGTTTCTCAGATGAGCAGGCTGACCCCCACCTTACGGAGAGCCCACCCTCCTGGAGCTCAGTGCCCTCTCGGGGGTTGAGCAGGTTCAGGTGCGGGAAGCGAGGGAGCCACCATGGGGCTCGTGGGAGGAAGAGGAGAGCCAGCAGCCGGGAGCCTGGCGCGGCTGCGAGGAGCTCCAGCCTCGGGCCCCCTGATCGGGGTACAGAGGGAGAGGGGGGCCTGGGAGGGCACTGCCATGGGGAACAGGTGCCGTGCCCAGCCGGCCCTGGGAGTCTGCAGCCCACTGTCCCTCCTGGCTCCGCCCGCTGACCCTGTGCAGTCCTCGGCCTTCACCTCCCCTGGACTGTGGCCTCCTCGAGGCTGGGGACGCCTCCTGGGAGGGTCTCTGCAGCTCTGGTCCGTGGCACCCTGGCTGGTGGGTGTCTGCTTGGGCTCTGTCCACCTGTGCTATGCTGGACACCCAGCAGGTGCACAGCATGTCATGGATTTCCTCTGCTCCTCGAGATACAGGCCCTCCCCAGGGAGAAGCAAGTAGCTGGGGAGCTCCGTGGCTCCCGCAGGGCGCCTTGCCCAGCTGCTGACAGGATGTGCACCACCAGGTCACCAGGTCACCAGGGGAGAGGAGCGCCCGACTGCACCTGGGATGGAGAGCAGTCCCTCCAAGTTGGCAGGGATCGCAGAACAGGAGGACACGGGGCTTTAGATTGGAAGACCAAGAACAGGGGACCAAGTGACCGTCCAGGCGGCCAGGGGAGGGCGGGAGGGGGGTGGTCCAGGAGACGGGGGCTGGGCGGAGCAGCAGCAGTACTTCCTCATCTGCCAGGGTGGCAGCCTGGCGGGGGGCTAATGAGGAGCTCGGTGGGGGGCAGGACAGCAGCTGTACAGCCCTGGCCCTGCTCAGGTGGCGGGCAGCACGGCCCCTGCAGGCTGGCAGCGCTGGCTGCAGTCACTGAGCCACAGTGACCTCACGTCCTAATGACATTGTTACTGCCCCTCTGGTGGGGGGGACCCAGGCCCTTGCAACCCCCTGACTTCCCAGCTGTGGGCCGGCTGCCCTGGGTTCTCTGGGCAGGGGTCTTGGCCTTCCGTCCATCCCTGTGGTGAAAGGGCCACTCCTGCACCTGCTCGGCTGAGGCTTCTGCTCTGGGCCTCCGGGGGTGCCGGGCTGAGGAGGGGGAGTGGAGGATGGTGGCAGTGGCCGCAGCATCACCCCTGGGCTGCCCCTTGCCCCTCTAGAGGTGGCTGCTGGCTGGTGCCTGTCGGGTCCCTGGTCCCCATCCTCTGCCTGGGTGGAGTGGACCTGCCAGCCCATGGGCTCCTGCGGCCGTGCTGCGCTCCACGCCATCACCGGCTGCGGAGTCAGCTCTCCCTGTCGCTGGAGGAAGGAAGCAAACGGAGCAGTCATTCCCACTGGGCTGGCTCCGAGCTCACCCGGGAGGGCTCTGGGGGCACCTGGTCGCAGGCTCTGGGGGTCAGGAAGTACCAGGCCTTTTCCTGGGCAAAGGCGCCTGCCCGTCTGCCGTTTTGCAGAAAGTGCCATCAGAGCCACTGCTGGGGACACGGCTGCTGAGGGAAGGTGCCCTTTGGAGCATCTCCTCTGTGGAAGGCTTCGAGCCCCACAGGCTCTGCCAGGAAGCCCGAGCCGGGCGCCCACTGAGCTCAGGTCTCCAGCAGCTGGCCCACGCGTCGCCACCAATTAGGCTTCAGGGGAGCGAGAGAGAGGAGTGACACCGCACGCAGCCCCTGCTGTCACGGGCTGGTGTGGCGGCAGGCACTCGTCCCTGCCCGGACATGCGCTAATTAATCACCTCCACCAAGCCCGTGGCGGGCGGGGCCCGGCGTCCCTCGCAGCTGGCCAGGCAGGCCTGCTTCTGGCAAGCTCTCACTGACGCCGCGAGGGTCCGGGAAGGGTGTGAGAAGAGGAGGGAAGTTTAAAGTCAAGGGCGTCACGCACAGGCGCAACCGAGGGGCTCTCCGTGCACTCGGGAGAGCGGGGCTGCTCCAGGGCTTGCCCATCCAGCCTGGGCCAGCTGGCCTGGGTGCTGCCTGCCCCCTCCTCCTTCCAGACAGGGCCGCCCCTCGTCCTGTACCACCTCTGCAGCCCTGTGCCGGGGCCACCGTCCTGCGCTACCTGCTGTGTGCAGCTTTCTGTGGGACATGGACATGACCCTGACGGGGCTGCGTACTCCAGGAAGCAGCCGGCCTCGGCCCACGGGGCTCTCTGGTTGGTGCCGCCCCAGTCGGAGGCCTACAGGTGCTGCGCTGCAGGTGGCTATTTACCGAGCACCGGGACCCTGTCGACATGCCCACGGTGCCACTCCACGTCCCGGGACAGTGTGTCTGTGTCATGAGCACAGCGTGGCCCTTACCTTCAAGGTGCTGGAGCTGCTGGGCACTGGGCACACCAGGTCACACTGCAGCCATCAGGCTCCGATGCCACACGGCGGGCTGAGGGCAGAGAAGAGGAGCCAGACCCACTTCAGCCCTGAAGCCTGGGGACCCTGCGTGGCGGGAGCCGCCGCTGTGGGAACAGTGGGTGGACGTTTCTACTCAAGTTCTCAGTGAAAGCTGAGGCGTCAGGCAGTCGCCGCGTGACCTATTCCTGGGAAGACCGTCTGCCTCGCAGATGACACTTTCCTGTCCCTCACACTGAATGCTGGCAAGCTGCCCGGGCAGGAGGACCCCCACCAGGTGCGTCCTTCCGCATGTGATCCCCAGGTCTGTGGGCCTTACCTGAGCCTGGTCACCATGGTGCCCGTCCTCCTAGCTGGGCAAGGGCCCTCTTGGCCGGGCCCACATTTCACCTTCAGTCTGTCCCTCACAGCCTGTTCCCTGGCCCAGGACGCCTTGGTCTTTGGTCCATCCCCTGAATCTAGAAAAGGGCTTGAAGGTAGACATAGAAATCACTTAGAAGGGACAGGTCCCTCTGTCACATGAGAAGGTGGGGCACCTGGGAGCCAGGAGGGCAGGCGCTGAGGAAGTATCCCCTTCCGTTCAGCCCCGGGTGCGTGGATGGCAGAATCTCCAGGCAGACGAGGGACGCTTGGCCTTCTTGCAACACTGGGTGAAATGGCAGGTGATTCTATTTGCTGCTCTGACCTCTGACACCTGTGTGGCTCCGAAAAACAGAAATTCTGAGGAAAGAGAACATTTTGGTGATACCTCTCTAACCAAATGTGAACACCTTGGGGCTCCCCATTTCCAGAGAAAGGCACACAAAAACATTTGTAAAAAGTGACAGAAAAGGTAAACAACAATGATAGTTAAAATGTGTCTGGAATTCGTAGTTTAAAATACGTGGCAAAGGCGTCGAGATTAAGAGAACAAAATCATGCCTCAGGAAGGGTGGGCCGCGGTAGGGGGCTGAACAAAGAGTGCTCAGGACCAGGGGATGTCATGGGCGGGTTCCAGGGCTGGGTGGACGGCGGGGCAGCCCTCCCCGCAGGCCTGCAGGAGCCCACAAGGACACCCCACGTCTCCCTTGGATGCATCTGAAGCTAATCTCATGCTCGCGGATTAGAAAGGCCAGAAGCCAGTGGAGAGTATGAAAGGCCTGTTCCTCAGTAAGCCCTAAGTGTTTTTTTGGATACAGTTTTTATTCCTAATTGACCATAAAATTCAGAACCCAACTAGAAATAAAAAAAAAAAAAATGGGGGCAAGAAACTGACAACAGGAGGCAGCAAGTCTGAAAAATGAAATGAAATTTTATAAACTCACAAGATGGAAGCCAGCAAGGATGACGAACAGTCGACAGGCTAAGCTTCCAGGTGACACTGCGCTGGACCCAACCCAGCCGAGCCCCGCTCTGGGGGAGCCCCAGCTCTGCTGAGTGACCCCCCATCTTCCTGTTTATGGGGCAACGTCGCCATCTCCTGGCGGATTGCAGAACTGCAGCTCCTCTGAGCCGCTCCCGTGCAGGACCCGCGGCCCTGGAGAGCTGAAGGGTGGGATGGTGAGCCCAGCACAGGGCTCAGGGGCCCGGCTGGCCCCTGTGTTTTCAGGGAGGTGCAGAGAGCTGATTCTCTGCAGCCCTGAGGTGTCAGCATGATCCGGAGCAGTAGAGAGGGCTGGCTGACCCCTGTGTGCTTGTCCTTCCCGGCAGCCACCAGCTACCCCTGCGTTTCCAGCTCACCTTGAGGTCAGTGTGGCCAGAGGACAGGCTGTGCCTCCTCAGAAGTGTCCTTAAGGCAGAGCACACTGGCCCCACTCTTTTTCCTGGGCTGGAAGCTGCATTCTGTGGCGCAGCCGGGGCTTTTGCGCCATGAAGAGGAAGTCACGTGTTGCTAATGGAGGGACAGAGACCCGGTCACTTGGGACCATGGTCTCCCCAGGCCAGCCGTGCTGCCTGCCCATGGACCTCACTAACAGGAGGAGAGACAAGTCTCGGCCTCTGTGGGCCACAGCTACTCTGTGTGTCCTGTCAGTCACAGCTCACGGGTTCAAGGTGGAGCCGTTCTGGTGGACACAGGTCTGGAGTCATTGTTGGTTGTGACAACAGAAGAGGGGCTGCTGACCAGAGCACAGAACAAAGACCTGCCCAGTGTGTTCAGGTCAGATGGTCCTCGCTGTGAGCAAACCACCGGTGGCAACAAGGTGCAGGAGAAACGCTTACTTGGTCTCATGGTTCCCGAGGTTCAGTCCATGGCTGGTCAGCTCCATGGCTCTGGGCCCAAGTGAGCAGAGCATCGTGGTGGAAGGACATGGCAGAGGAGGCAGCTCAGGACAGGACAGCCAGGGAGAAGAGAGAGAGCCGGAGGGAGGGAGAGAGAGGGAGCACCCTCTGCTCATCAGGGACAAATAAAAGCCCAAAGGCACGCCCCCAGAGGTCCATCTCCTCCAGCCACACCCCGTCTGCCTCAGTCACTGCCCACTTCATCCATGTCCTTGGGTTACTCCACGGATTAGGTTCAGCTCCCACAATCTGAGCATCTCCCTGCTGACCGCACACACGTGGGCATCCTCTCACACATGGGCTTCGGGGGACACCTCACCTTCAAAGCCTAACACAGCCCAAAAGTGCAGAGTGCCGAGGGTGAATGTGCCGCTCCCCGGGGCCTCCTGAGCTTGGGCGGGACCTAGGAGGAGAGACAAATCTCAGCCTCCGTTGGCCACGGCTGCTGTGTGTCTGTCACTCACAGCTGAGAGCACATCCAGGGTGGCTGTGTGAGCAGAGCTGACCTGCTGGGGCCCACAGAGGGCTTCACTTGAGAACTGGGAACCTGCCGGGGTGCCAGCAGGCACGGGGTGGATGGGCACCAGGAGGCCTCAGGAACCCTGTTGGGGCATCCCAGCTGGCACAGGGGTGGATGGGCACCAGGAGGCCTAGGGAACCCTGTTGGGGCATCCCAGCTGGCACAGGGGTGGATGGGCACCAGGAGGCCTAGGGAACCCTGTTGGGGGATCCCAGCTGGCACAGGGGTGGATGGGCACCAGGAGGCCTAGGGAACCCTGTTGGGGGATCCCAGCTGGCACAGGGGTGGATGGGCACCAGGAGGCCTCAGGAACCCTGTTGTGGGATCCCAGCTGGCACAGGGGTGGATGGGCACCAGGAGGCCTAGGGAACCCTGTTGGGGGATCCCAGCTGGCACAGGGGTGGATGGGCACCAGGAGGCCTCGGGAACCCTGTTGTGGGATCCCAGCTGGCACAGGGGTGGATGGGCACCAGGAGGCCTAGGGAACCCTGTTGGGGGATCCCAGCTGGCACAGGGTGGATGGGTACCAGGAGGCCTCAGGAACCCTGTTGGGGGATCCCAGCTGGCACAGGGGTAGATGGGCACCAGGAGGCCTAGGGAACCCTGTTGGGGGATCCCAGCTGGCACAGGGGTGGATGGGCACCAGGAGGACTCGGGAACCCTGTTGGGGGATCCCAGGTGGCACAGGGGTGGATGGGCACCAGGAGGCCTTGGGAACCATGTTGGGGCATCCCAGCTGGCACAGGGGTGGATGGGCACCAGGAGGACTCGGGAACCCTGTTGGGGGATCCCAGGTGGCACAGGGGTGGATGGGCACCAGGAGGCCTCAGGAATCCTGTTGGGGCATCCCAGCTGGCACAGGGGTGGATGGGCACCACGAAGCCTCGGGAACCATGTTGGGGATCCCAGCTGGCACAGGGGTGGATGGGCACCAGGAGGACTCGGGAACCCTGTTGTGGGATCCCAGCTGGCACAGGGGTGGATGGGCACCACGAAGCCTCGGGAACCATGTTGGGGGATCCCAGCTGGCACAGGGGTGGATGGGCACCAGGAGGACTCGGGAACCCTGTTGGGGGATCCCAGCTGGCACAGGGCAGGATGGGCACCAGGAGGCCTAGGGAACCCTGTTGTGGGATCCCAGCTGGCACAGGGGTGGATGGGCACCAGGAGGCCTAGGGAACCCTGTTGGGGGATCCCAGCTGGCACAGGGAGGATGGGCACCAGGAGGCCTCGGGAACCCTGTTGGGGGATCCCAACTGGCACAGGGGTGGATGGGCACCAGGAGGCCTCGGGAACCCTGTTGGGGGATCCCAGCTGGCACAGGGGTGGATGGGCACCAGGAGGCCTAGGGAACCCTGTTGGGGGATCCCAGCTGGCACAGGGCAGGATGGGCACCAGGAGGCCTCGGGAACCCTGTTGTGGGATCCCAGCTGGCACAGGGGTGGATGGGCACCAGGAGGACTTGGGAACCCTGTTGGGGGATCCCAGCTGGCACAGGGGTGGATGGGTACCAGGAGGACTTGGGAACCCTGTTGGGGGATCCCAGCTGGCACAGGGGTGGATGGACACCAGGAGGCCTAGGGAACCCTGTTGGGGGATCCCAGCTGGCACAGGGGTGGATGGGCACCAGGAGGCCTCGGTAACCCTGTTGTGGGTTCCCAGCTGGCACAGGGGTGGATGGGCACCAGGAGGCCTCGGGAACCCTGTTGGGGCATCCCAGCTGGCACAGGGGTGGATGGGCACCAGGAGGCCTCGGGAACCCTGTTGTGGGATCCCAGCTGGCACAGGGGTGGATGGGCACCAGGAGGCCTTGGGAACCCTGTTGTGGGATCCCAGCTGGCACAGGGGTGGATCGGCACCAGGAGGCCTCAGGAATCCTGTTGGGGGATCCCAGGTGGCACAGGGGTGGATAGGCACCAGGAGGACTTGGGAACCCTGTTGGGGGATCCCAGCTGGCACAGGGAGGATGGGCACCAGGAGGCCTCGGGAACCCTGTTGTGGGATCCCAGCTGGCACAGGGGTGGATGGGCACCAGGAGGCCTCAGTAACCCTGTTATGGGATCCCAGCTGGCACAGGGATGGATGGGCACCAGGAGGACCGGCTGGGAGTGGGCTGCTCTGTGTTGGTGTCCTGAGGTGGGCTTAGGTGACCTACCCTGTGGTGACGGTCAGTGAGCTCTGGCAGGGACCCTGCAGGGTGGCTCTCTGGGGTGGCGCTGTCCCTCCTGTCCAGGAACGTCCCAGTGATGCTGGGGTCGGAACAGAAGACCAGGGTCTCCCTGCAGGCCTCTGGCTCTCGCCCTAGGGTGAGTGTTGTCTTCTGGTCCACTGGCCCCACAGAGGGTCTCCTGGGTGAGTGGCCGTGTGAGGGGGACTTGGATTCACATCTGTCCCCAACAGGAGCACAGCTTTGTGGTAGGACGTCACTGGTCCCCAAGGTCCAGTTGCTCCTGGGAATCCCATGGCCTTCATGGTGGGGACTCCCAGCCGGGTCCTCAAGGGCCAGCTGCAGGACCACCGCTGGGAAGACCGGGCATGAACAAGGGCCTCCCTCCCTGGTGGGCTCCTGCATCTCTCCCAGCACTCCCGAGAAGTATGTGACCCGGGTCCAGCTGCCGCGTCCTGCACCCCCAGAGACTTGTTCCCGTGGCCTGGAGAGTCCTGCCAGGGTGTGTGTGAGGTGGTGTGTCACAGCTCCTGTGACCCACGCGAGGCACAGGCTCACCCGGTGGCCGTGTTTGCGTCTCTCTGTGGTGAGTGCTCTTGGCAGGTGTTTTGAACCAAGACAGCGAGCCACGGGCTGGCAGCTACGCGCTGGGAGCCACGCGCTGGGAGCCACGCGCTGGGAGCCATGGGCTGAGAGCCACGGGCTGAGAGCCACGCTCTGGGAGCCACGCGCTGGGAGCCACGCGCTGGGAGCCACGGGCTGGGAGCCACGGGCTGGGAGTCACGCGCTGGGAGCCACGCGCTGGGAGCCACGCGCTGGGAGCCACGCGCTGGGAGCCACGGGCTGGGAGCCACGGGCTGGGAGCCACGCACTGAGTGGGTGGGTGCGTCTCTTCCTCCCTTCTCACCCTCCCTCTCCCCGCAGTTCACTTGGGAAGAGCCAGGCTGTGGACACTCTGAGGGCCTGGCTCTTGGACCTCCTCCTGGGTAGCGGTGGCTGCATCTCTCTGCCCTGCGCTCCCCTGGTCTAGAAGCCTGGTCGCGTTGGCGTGAGCTTTCACACTGTCATTGTCACACTGCGTGTCTCCACCAGGACGGTGCAGCTTGTCCTCCCCTGAGGGTCGCTGCCCACGTCCACCTGCTCCGAGGGTTGAGACTGGCCAGCTGAGGTGGCTGACGGCCTGGACAGTGCAGCTGGGGGTTACAGGGGCACTCCGTGGGGCTGCTGCTGCGATGCTGGTGCCCCTCCAGGAAAGGACTGGCCGGAGTCTGTACGGCAGCTTGGATCATAAACAGAGTCACGTCGACACGGTGGACTCCCAGCCCAGCAGTCAGCCACTCCCTGACCTGGTGTGTAAGTCCCTTAAATTCCTCTGCTTCAGTCTCCTAAAATGACGACAGCGGGCAGGCCATCTCGCGCCATGGTGAGCGGGAAGGTGCAGGCCTGGCAAGAAGAGGCTGTGGGTAGGGACAGACTCCCTGTTCCGGCACCTTCTCCCTGGCGCTGGCTGGGCCCACCTGGCGGGCTCCCGCTGGCCTAAACAGCAGCCCTCCCCCTTCTTGTTCGCTAGGAGGACCCTGCCTTGCTGCCAGGGTCGGTGGGCTCCCTGCAGCCCAAGGACCTTGGTCCAAGCCAATCCCAGCAATCCACACTCCTTTGCGGACAGTTGGTTGAGGGCTCAGTAGGTGACCCAACTATGGTAATGGGGCCTGGAAGGAAGTCCTTTGGAAACTTCTGGGCAGCATCTGAGAAATACAGAGAATCTTCTCTTTCTTTTCCAGTTTGGGATATTGTTGTTCAAGGAGGTGTGTTGTACAGAGTGCCAGCAGCCATCTTGCATCATGAGGGGAGACACCCTGGATAAACGGATTATGGTGACCTAAAATGGCAGGAAGAGCTTGGCCTCTGAGAGCAGAGCCACCTACTGAGTGGACACCCACACTTGTCCCTCAGAGGAGGCCAGGGCTCACATATGGGGTAGCGTGAAACAACGAAGAACTGCGTTCCAGCCTCTCCACCGGGGGCGCTGCTCGGCCGTAGGAAGACAAATATTGTTAGTGGCTCAGTTGACACAGGTGCCACTCCTCCACAGCTCCTAGGTGGCTATCCAGGTGGGTGAGGTGGGGTGGCTAGGTGGGGCTGGGGCCTCAGCTCTGCGTTCTCAGCGGTGGCTTCCTCCTACCTGCTGTGGCTTCCCTCTGGCCTTTACCTGCCGCTCCCGGAGCCTGGCGGGGAGGAGGCAGCCCGGGGCTGCAGGAGCACCAGCCTGTGCTTCTTACTGCCAGGGCTTCCTGGCCCACCTCCTGGGCGCTGGCAGGCTTTGGAGCAAGTGCAGGTGGGGCAGGACGGGAGTCTGGGAGGAGGTGAGGGGAAGGGGTGGGTCAGCAGGAGCATCCAAGAGGGACACTGCTGTTGGGGTGGACAGGCCTTCGCCTCCAGATGAGCAAGGGGAGCCAGGCTGGCATCACGGGTGGTCACCAAGCTTGGGTGGATGTGGACATTCCATTCCCAGGGCCATGAGGCAAGTCCCCCTGAGGGCCAGAGCAGCAGCAGCTTCTCTCTGGGGGTCCCTTGCTCCCCTCGCTCCTCTCCTTGTCCTGTTCTGTGTGCCCCCGGGGACCTGGTGGTCTCAGGCTTGGCGGGATGCCAACGTCACCTGAGTGTTGTAGCAACCTCTAACGCCCAGATCTCCCCCAAGACCCACCCAACCGCATCTTTAGAGACAGTACCCGGTCCTCAGCGCTTCTAGAACCCCCAGGCGGTTCCCAGGGGCAGCCAAGGCGCAGGCCCTGCTCCAGAGCACCGGCTGGGGACCCGGTCTCACTGAGTCACCATCGGGGAGTTCAGAGTGACGCCAAGGCCACCTGGGGCTCTGTGTAACTGAGTCCGGGTGGGCCATGTCTGCAGCCCCTGGAGGGAGCTCCGTGTGCAGCCGGGTTCCAGGCGCCCTGCAGCGGGGCGGGAAGCCCAGGGAGGGAGGAGGAGTAGCACAGTGCTGTCACCCGGTGTGTTTACACCACCACCTTACACCACCACCTTACACCACCACCTAACACCTCCACCTTACACCACCACCTTACACCACCACCTTACACCTCCACCTTACACCTCCACCTTACACCACCACCTTACACCTCCACCTTACACCACCACCTTACACCTCCACCTTACACCTCCACCTTACACCACCACCTTACACCTCCACCTTACACCACCACCTTACACCTCCACATTACACCACCACCTTACACCTCCACCTTACACCTCCACCTTACACCACCACCTAACACCTCCACCTTACACCACCACCTTACACCTCCACCTTACACCACCACCTGACACCACCACCTTACACCACCACCTTACACCTCCACCTTACACATTCACATTACACCACCACCTTACACCTCCACCTTACACCACCACCTTACACCACCACCTGACACCACCACCTGACACCACCACCTTACACCACCACCTTACACCTCCACCTTACACCACCACCTTACACCTCCACCTTACACCTCCACCTTACACCTCCACCTGACACCACCACCTGACACCACCACCTGACAACTCCACCTTACACCACCACCTGACACCACCACCTGACAACTCCACCTTACACCACCACCTTACACCTCCACCTTACACCTCCACCTTACACCACCACCTTACACCACCACCTTACACATTCACATTACACCACCACCTTACACCACCACCTTACACCTCCACCTGACACCACCACCTGACACCACCACCTGACAACTCCACCTTACACCACCACCTGACACCACCACCTGACAACTCCACCTTACACCACCACCTTACACCTCCACCTTACACCTCCACCTTACACCACCACCTTACACCACCACCTTACACATTCACATTACACCACCACCTTACACCACCACCTTACACCTCCACCTGACACCACCACCTTACACCTCCACCTTACACCACCACCTTACACCTCCACCTGACACCACCACCTGACACCACCACCTGACAACTCCACCTTACACCACCACCTTACACCTCCACCTTACACCTCCACCTTACACCTCCACCTTACACCACCACCTTACACCTCCATCTTACACCTCCACCTTACACATCCACATACACCACCACCTTACACCTCCACCTTACACCTCCACCTTACACCACCACCTAACACCTCCACCTTACACCACCACCTTACACCACCACCTGACACCACCACCTGACACCACCACTTACACCACCACCTTACACCTCCACCTTACACCTCCACCTTACACCACCACCTAACACCTCCACCTTACACCACCACCTTACACCACCACCTTACACATCCACATTACACCACCACCTTACACCTCCACCTTACACCTCCACCTTACACCACCACCTTACACCACCACCTTACACATCCACATTACACCTCCACCTTACACCTCCACCTTACACCACCACCTTACACCACCACCTTACACCACCACCTTACACATCCACATTACACCTCCACCTTACACCTCCACCTTACACCACCAGCTTACACCTCCACCTTATACCACCACCTTACACCACCACCTTACACATCCACATTACACCACCACCTTACACCTCCACCTTACACATCCACATAACACCACCACCTTACACCTCCACCTTACACCACCACCTAACACCTCCACCTTACACCACCACCTTACACCACCACCTTACACATCCACATTACACCACCACCTTACACCACCACCTAACACCTCCACCTTACACCACCACCTTACACCACCACCTTACACATCCACATTACACCACCACCTTACACCTCCACCTTACACCTCCACCTTACACCACCACCTTACACCACCACCTTACACCACCACCTTACACCTCCACCTTACACCTCCACCTTACACCACCACCTTACACCACCACCTTACACCTCCACCTTACACCACCACCTTACACCTCCACCTTACACCACCACCTTACACCTCCACCTTACACCACCACCTTACACCTCCACCTTACACCTCCACCTTACACCACCACCTTACACCTCCACCTGACACCTCCACCTTACACCTCCACCTTACCCACCACCTTACACCTCCACCTTACACCTCCACCTTACACCTCCACCTTACACCACCACCTTACACCTCCACCTTATACCTCCACCTTACACCTTACAAGACCTCTGCCCCACCTTACACCACCACTTTACATCTCCACCTTACACCACCGCCTTACACCTCCACCTTACACCACCACTGGGGCAGAGGTCTTGGTGGAGGCGGCTCTTCCCAGGCATGGTGAGCAAGCTCCGGTCCCCAGCTCCCCGAGATTCTCTTCACCCTGCGGCCCTGGCCTTGTCACAGTCCTGGTTCCACGCTCCTGCATGACTCTTGTAGGAGGCGGGGAGGGCCACCGCGTGGTAACAGCAGTCTTGACCACAGCCCGGTCACGCACGGCCCCCTGTTGCAGTGAGAGGCCAGGGCGCTCCCCCGGCAGGGCCGCTCTATGCCCTGGGGTGAATGCGGGCGTGGAGACACCTGCTGTTCTTGTTGATCTCAGCACGTCCTGTGTTCATGAAGGGCTCTCCCTGAGGGCGGGCCCTGCAGCTGTCCCCTGCACTGAAGGGCAGCCCCTGGAGGAGCCCAGGCCAGCGGCAGGGTGGCCAAAGGTGCCTGCTGGGGGCTGTGTCCACTCCCTATTTACTGGGGTCAGCCTTTTCCTCTCCCTGCCCTACACTGCCCCTCCCTACTGTGCTGTGGCTGCCACAGAAGCTCCCGGAGGACGGGGGCTGGACCCTCCTCTCCCCCGTCAGAGGCAGGCCATACCCCAGCCAGCTGGGGGAGCACAGGGCCGCGAGGACGTGGCACAGGGCCGCAAGGGGGTGGCACAGGGCCTCGAGGGGGTGGCACAGGGCCACAAGGGGGTGGCACACACGCATATGGGGGGGCCTTGGCTCGGGTGGGCAGCCTGCCCCATGGCAGGAGCGTGACCTACGCAGGGCCAAGGGCGGCACAGCACTGCCACCCACACTGGCCCACCTGCTGCCTGAGTCCTACGGCTCACCTTGGTGGCTATGAGGGGGTCACAAGCAGGCCACCTGCCCTGGACAGGGACCTTGAGCCCTCGACCCTGTGGCCTTTTGGACAGTGACCCACACCTCTTTGCAAGGGTCTCTGTGGCCTCCTGGGATTTCCAGAGTGGTCTTCCAACTGAATCTGAGCTAGGAGCCCAGCACCTAGACAGGGCAGCAGAGGTCTGGCTTCCTGGCAAACCCCGCTCTGCAGCACTGAGGTCCACCAGCTGACTCAGGGTTTGAGGGCAACGTGAGGCCTGCTCTGCCCTCCATCCTGCGCAGAGGGTGAGCTCTGGACACAGGGCACCAGGTGGCCTGAGCCTGGCCCTGGGGAGGGCAGAGCTGGTGTGGCACTGCCCACGGCGCCCAGGCCCGGGCTCCACGGGCTGCAGATGGACAGTGGCCGGTGCGGCCAGGACCAGGGCTGCACCTCACCAGATCAGGACCCCCTAGCTGCCTGCCTGCCATTCCCCAGGGTCTGGGGCAACCGCTCAGGTGGCCTTAGTGTTGTGGCAGCCAGGAGTGAGGCGTGGGCTGGAACGGGAAGTCGGCCAGCAACAGGAGCACTGCAGGACTGGCCATCTCTCCTCACAAGCAGAACAGCCAGCAGGTTCCCAGCCCCTCGAGGTTCTCAGTCTGGGCGCTGAACACAGGTGCTGTGGACACAGGCAGGGGCATGCTGCCACAGGTGTTCTGGGCACTGCAGGGTGCTCAGCAGCACCTCTGGCCTCTCCCCACCAGGAGCCAGGAGCACCAACTGACAGGTGATACGAAAAACGTCCCCAACACTGTCGCACATTCCTGAAGTAGCGTCCTCTGAGCCACCTCTCTGGTCAGCGGGATCAGAAGCCAAATAGTCAGCTTCTGGTTGCAGCCTGGGGATCAGACTTCTGGGGTGGAAGAGGGTGGCGTTTCTCAGAGCCTGGGGAGCAGCTTGGGCAGCTCCATGGGGGCTTTGTAAGGAGGGACGCTGGCCCTCACCCCGCCGCTGACACGGCGAGGGATGGCACCGACCTAGGTAGTTCTGGTTAAGGGAGAGGCCTGGCCTCCACCCAGATGTGGCCTCCACCCTCATGGTCCTGGAGGCTCTCTCCCTGTCGCTGCTGGGTAGGGAGGTGGCTGGAGGTGTCGTGTCCTGCGGAGGCCTTGGAAAGTAGACAGAGGGCCGTGTAAGACCCAGGCGGGCAGCAGGAAGGACGACATGAGGCCAGAAGAGAGGAGCCAGTGGACAGACGAGACCATGGCACCAGCAGGATGGCAGTGGGCAGGGCCTGAAGGCTGGCCCCCACCCCCAGAGCTGGACAGGCTGGTGCCGAGGGAGACGGCGGAGCACCCACGGCACCCCAAGTCCCCCGAGTCGAGGGAGAAGCTGGGGGCCCACACTGTAGTCCTCAGGGCGCCCCAGCTGAAGGCTATGTGTCGGGAGCTCCTCTGTGGCCAGAGGAGGCCTTGCCATGTCCTCCACACCTGGCTCTTCCCAGGCCATCGGGGCATCTTGCTCTGCTCCTCAGGAGGCGAGGGACCTCGGCAGGAGGTGGCACTGAAGTGCAGCAGGTCCCTACAGTGGTCGGCCCCAGCTGGGGAGGCGGGGAGGCTGCGGGGCGGGGAGGCCTTCCCTGCCGCAGCCCGGGAGCGTGGGCTCCCCTGGAGAAACGCACATGCCCTTCGTTTCTTAGAAGTTAACCTGGGGGGACCGTTCTTGGTCTCGTTCAGAACTTTGCCAACTAATTTTCATTGATTTCAAAAGCCACGGAACATGGAGCCGAGGTCCTTCAGATGCCCAAACTGAAGATCCTGCCTGAGCAGGGCCCAGTGGGGAGGCGCCCGTCCAGGGCCCGTCCAGCAGCCCGGCTTCACACCACCCGGGCTGTCCCCCGCCCTGCGTGGTGGCCGAGCCGCGGCCGGTCCTCACTGCCCAGTAGGGAGCTCGCTGTGTCCGCGGGGCTGTGGGGATGCAGCCGCCACCAAGGAGCCTGCGGCTGTGTTGCCGTCCCCTCTGGAGGGCCTGTGAGACCCACGGAGCCCTGGGGATCCCTGTCTTCCAGCTCTCAGACCTGGACAGTGTTAAAGGCAGTTCTCGTTTAACTCACTTTATTTACTGGTTAATTTATCTTACAGTTACTGTCCTTGGGTGTTTTTAATATCACGACTGGAACCTTTGTGGGTTATTCTGGAGTTCTGTGAGTAGGGTCGCTCCACCGGTCGGCCTTGTCCAGGGACAGGCTGGCCAGGGGTCCACAGGCCAGCTTAGGGCCCGTGTTCACTCCCATGCACTCCCGCGCACGGCCACGCGAGGGCGCACGAGCCTCGTCCAAGCGTGGCTGGACCACGGCGGTGCCCTTCCTCCCGCGTGGCCCAGTGACGGGCTACTTTTCTCCAAGTGCCGCCCGGCCTCCTGCCGGCCATCCAGGTCCCGGCCCAGCCAGGGTGCCTCGCCTGGGCTCAGCCTGACCCTGCAAGCCCACAAGTTGGGCTTTAGAATTTAGAACCAGGCCCTGGGGGGGCTGTGGAGGTTCCCCACGTTGCCGCCCACAGGGGCTGTGTGAATGGTGGCGCTCGGGGGTTGGAACAGAGAACGGCCAAGAAGGGGACCGGATCCAGTATTTCTAAAACATCACTTGGCCCCAGAGGAAAAGCATCTCTCCAGCAGCTCCTTCCCACAGGACTCGGCCAAGGACCCCGGGCAGGCAGTGAAATCAGACTCTGTGTCCCCCAGCCGACCTGTCCGGTTCCCAGCCCCACTTAGAGGTGAGAATAGACGGCTGTTGTGAGGAGTGGAGACTGCGGGAGGAGGGCTGGAAGGCAGGGGGCGCGCATGGCCTCCCCCGCCCAGGGAAAGGGCACCTCCTGTGAAGCCAAGCAGGAGGCCGGAGGGACCCGGGGCTCTGCTCCCTCCAGTGGGGCCAGGGCAGGGGCAGAGCACCCAGGGCCTGGGGGCCAGGGCCAGGCTGGCCAGGCACACCACCCACTGGAGGGCAGGGCACAGACGTTACAATAGGAACCACAGCCCAAGGGGGCAGTGCCCAGACCCGTGGGGAACACAGGACAGGGGTGCACCAGAGACCCAAGAGGAAAAGATGACCCAGAAGGAAAGGAGGAGAAGGGGTCTGTCTCGCTGCCCAGTGCTGGCCGCGCCGGCCTGCCGTCTGGCTGCACCTGGGCTCTTGCGTGGCCGTGCACGCACTTCACTGAAGGCTACTTCTTAAAAAGTCACAGAAACAATCCAACAGGGTGGGGAGGGACCGCGGGCCCAGGACCAGCGCCCCTCACTGGAGCGGGCCAGTTCCACCTGAGACCTAGGGCGCAGCTCGTCACGCTCCCCAAGTCCCCCTGCTGCAAGGGCCTTCCCCAGGCCAGCCAGAGCGTGGATCAGGGCCCTCCCAGGGAGGGAGGCCACCGGAGCACTCCCGAGGTCCACAGGGGGTCGGCCCACGGTCCAGGTCCAGCCCGGTGGCTTCTTTCTGTGCAGTTTCCGGCAGTGCTTTCCGCAGGGTGGCTTTCTCTCAGAGGACCTGTGGCGGTGTCTGGGCACTTGAGTTGGGATCTGTTGACGCTGCTGCAAGGAGGACAGTCCCACAGCAACGAACCATGGGCCCTAGGTCAGGAGTGGGAGGGCGAGAGTCCCTGGCCTCTGGGAGCCCGGCCGGTACTCTGGCCTCTGCACTGCCCGGGTCCTACACGGGCCACAGTAGCAGCATTCAGAGGCAGAGGCAGGACCTCTGTGGCCCTCAAAGCCTCCATGTTTACTGTCTGCCACTTTGAAGAAAAGTCCTGCCTCTACGTCAGGGTCAAGGGCAACGTGGAGGAGAACCTGTGTCATGTGGGACAGGGCAGCGTTTCGGTCTCAGCAGTCCTCCTGCTTCTGACCTTCATGCCGGTCCCAGGCCTGTGTCCTGCTGGGCCCTCGCCACCTCTTCAGCCTGGCCCTCCGGCGGGGTGGGCACTGAGCAGAGCCCTCCGCTGTGCAGACACGGGTGCACTTCCTGCTCTGGAGGGCCCTGGCCGCGGTGGCAGACGTTAGTTCAACCACCACCCCAGGACCATCTGCTGAGGACCTGCAGCGGAGCGCGGAGGCTGGGAACCGACCGGTGGCTCCCTCGACAGCTGACCAGGTGCAGGAGGACTCCCTGAGGGAGCGGGTTCCGAGCAGAGGTGTACCTGGCCAGCAGAAGTGCATGAGACTGCGTGTGTGCGTGTGTGTGTGTGTGTGTGTGTGTGTGTGTGTGTGTGAGATGAGCTTGGGCAGGGGCAGCCGGTGGCCAGGCGGACCTGGGTGAGGCGGAGAACACTGGTGGAGACCAAGGAGCACAGGTGTGGAGCAGGAGTCCCTCAGGACGGCAGGAGCCGGAGGGCCGGTTTGGGGTGCGTCTTATCACACACACACACAGAAGGAGCCCTGCAGGGTGGGGCCTGCAGCTCAAGACCCTGAACCGAGGAGGGCTCCAAGAGCTGGTGGGCGGTTTGGAGTGGACACCGCTGTGTGCGCCTTTCCCCACCCAGCCTCGTTGGAAGGACTGAATTCAAATATGACCTCTTTCCTGTTTTCCAAAGGTGCCTGTGTGCAGGCGCAGCTGGGATGGGTCCTGCGGTGATTTCTAAGGTGACACTTCTTTTGAAATCCGTGGAATATTCAGGCAGGTATTTTTTTTTTTTTTTTGATATTGTTGAAATTTCCAATTCTCACCCTGCCTCCAAAAGTTTTCCAGGACCTTTACAATGCACTTGCCAGAGAGCCAGGAGAACCCACAGCTCGCGTTCGAAGCTCCCATGTGGGCCACCTCCTCTTCCTGAGCCTCCTCTGGTTCTTCACCCCCTTCAGCTTCCCCCTGGTCTTCTCCGCGAGGCTGATCAGACCCATCTAGTGGGCACCATTATGGCCCCAACCTGCCCGTTTCCAAAGTTCCTTTGGAAAATCAGGTCTCAGACAGTCAGTCAAACACTCTGTTGTGAGGGCTGTGGGATGGACAGGGGTGTGGACACAATAGGATCTGGTCTGAGTTTTTGTTCCTTTGAATTTTAGACCATGCCCTTTGTCAGACAGTGGAACAGTTGTTCCTGTTCAGAGCAGGGGCATGCGGCCTGCAGCAGGCTGTGGCCGGTCAGAACATTCCATGGGCCTCAGGCGCCCACTTGTGTGTGCCTGGTCCAGGCTGCCCCCTTGCTGCAGTGAGAGGTCAGGTGGTGGCTCAGAGCCCCACTGGGCACAGCCTGGGGTGTCCACCCTCTGGCCCTTCGGGGAAGAAGTTTGCCAGCTCTGTGATGCAGGTGAAGCCCCACCCTCACTGAGGATATCCAGTGGTCACTGTGCACAGGCTTCGCCTTATGGCCACCTTCCAGGAAGCCCCGTTTCTCCCACAGGTAGGACCAGCCTGGGAGGGCCGGTGGCCGGTTTCAGCACTTAGGACAGTAGCAGTGCCATCTGAACGTCACGTGATGAGGTTCTTGTCACCTCCCTGAGGAGGAGCGACTACTGTCTTCATCTTCCAAGGATTCCATTTACACTACAGAAGCCAGGTGACCTGTGCACACACATGTGGGCAGTGGCATGGGGGTCTGGCTCCGCTTCTCTCTGTTTTCTGGACTCCTAACCCTCTGTGGGAGTGAGTGCCCTGCACGTTTCCCGCCAGACCCCATCAACAAGGAGGGGACGACCCTTGTCTCCAAGAGGGGCGTCAGCTTCCTGAGACGGCCAGGCCTCAGCTCTGGGACGAGTGTCCCGAGTGTGCACACCTGGCCCCTGCAGAGGGCAAGCCGCTGCCCTGGGCTGGTGCACTGACGCACGGACAGCGGCTTCTCCCCAGACAGGCCTCCGGGACTCTTTCCTCTGAAAGAGTTCCGCCTCTGCTCCTTCCTAGCGTGGTCTGGGCGATGTCTGAGGAAGGAAGGAGGAGGACACACGCAGCTTCTGACCACATGGTCCAGGCCCCCTTTACCCACCATCAGCGCCTCCGAGGGGTTTCAGAATCACCCATGAGGTGCCCCCCAGCCCGGCTGTCACACCCCTACCTCCGCTTCTCCAGCTGACGAGTGGCCCAGAGGGAGCACACAAGCCGCGGCTCCAGCTGAGACGTGGGGAGCCTGGGAGGCTCAGAGGCATCGCTGCAGCAGCCGAAGCCCTTGATCTGCTCGTCAAGGCACTTGACGGCCACAGAACTCACCGGAAGGACCTTCAGAACCGAGTTCTCTGGTCCCAGGCGCACATTCAGTCTGTGCACACAATTCACACCCACTCTCTGCTGATCGAATCCAACAGGTAATTTTCAAAAGAGCCAGGTATTTGATGGAATTCAAAATTCTTCTTCCCCTGAAGCAATTTGTTTGAAAAAATAATATATATTTTAAGAGTCTTCAAAATGGAATGAAATTATACTTCACTCGGGGGCTTTTCTTTACTCCAGGATAAATCATGCATCATTTTAAAATCTGTTCTGAACACAGTGATACCTCCTAACTTCCTGGTCTAGAGGCAGGTCACCAGGGCTGGCCAAGTTAAAAAAAAAAAAAAGAATTTTCAAAGTCCCCAATTCTAAACCGAATCACCCAGCAGATGCAGCAGGCTCTGAAGGAACCGTTAAGAGCTATTTAGTTAAATAATATCTGTGCTAACAGGTCTCTGTGCCAACGTGCACTCTACGATGGCACTGACGCGTCGCACCATAAGGATCCCATCAGCTGATGAGGGTGGGGTGAGAGCACCCAGAGGAGACCAGCTTAGCGGGGCTCTCCTGCTGGGGCCTCCTAACCCGAGCAGGCGGAGAGCGCGAGGCCCCGACCTGGGCCCCAGGACGTGCTTCCTGAGGCCATTCTCTGTGCCTCTGGTCCTTCCGGCAGCTAGAGGGCCAGCGTGCCCAGGGGGCGGCTCTGTTCTGGCTCCACAGCCGAGTGGTGAGGGTCTCAGCTTTCAAAGGCTGGTCCTGGTCTGCGGAGGCCCGCGGGCATCCTCCCCACGTGTGCAGACGCGGGCGTGTGCCTGGGGCTCTGCTCCGCCTCTGCTCCTTCCTAGCGTGGTCTGGGCGATGTCTGACGGCGCTTGCTGACCAGGGCAGCTCCACTTTGGAAAGCCTCGTGGCTCTGGACTGAGTCCCCACAGGCCCTCTTCAGCCACAGGTAAACAGAGCCCAAGCTGGGTGCCACGAGCCTGCGTCTGAGCAGTCCTCATCCGTCCCTTCACACCAGAGTGGCCTGGAGAGAAGCCGGCCCTGATCTGGAAATGCCGTCCTATCGGTTCCCGTTAGAATTAAGTTCCCTTTCCTCCTGTGTCAGACTCAGAAAGTGCCTGGGGTGTGGCCCTTCCTGCCTCTGGCCTGCACGTGGGCAGGGTGGTGGAGGTGTGCAGGGCTATGGGGAGCTGGGTCTTTAAGCTGAACACCCGACCACTCCCCCTGTGCATGTGGCCTTCCGAGGGGAACTGCCAATGAACACGGCTCCCGCCCTGGAGGACTGCTACTGCAGGAAGAAGGGACCGCTGTGGCTGGAGGACGGGGACGTCTCGGGGAAGAGCGGGAACGCAGCCCTGAAGGTGCTGTCCACCTGGAGGACACAATGGGGCCTCGGTGAGCGGCTCCGGTGGTGAGGTCAGGGTGGTATCTGGGAGGCATCTGTGCAAGGACAGGGCCACCAGGAGTGGGATCAATAGACACACAGGTACCTCAGAGCCAAGAGCAAACCTCGTGTCACGACAGGAAGTGTGCAAGACCCTTGGAGGACATTGTCTCTTACTCATTAGCGTACCACCCACAGCGTCGAGCACGGTGCGTGCATTAGGTACCACCCACAGCGTCCAGCACGGTGCGTGCATTAGGTGCTTGCTGTTTCCTCGTGGGTCTGTGGAGTGGAGTACCAAAGCCGCGCTTTTCAGCCACTTGTTGGCCTATGACTGTGCAACCGGTTGGGTCATCACCTGATGGAGTCCGAATGCACACAGTTCCCAACTCTGGTAAGAGTCGTTTTGGAACAGGGATGTGCTGAAACGAGTGGCCAGCCTGGGTGACCCACAGAGGAGGAAAGGACTGGCGCTCTGGAAGCAGAGTTGAGGGGCGTGGGGAAGACTGCTGCTCCAGGAGCCGCCGACGGGAGCTTGACGGAAGGGCACGGGGTGTGTCCAACTCCTGGACTCTGCCCAACAGAAACACACCGCCAGCCACAGACACAGTGTGATGAGGGACCCACAGGAAGCGGTTCAAGGAACTTACTTGAATGGCGTATTTCGTTTAACCAGTGTTGTGGCTTGGATACGAGGGGTCCGCCAAGCTCCTGCTAATGCACGAATGTTCAGAAGTAAATGGTTCGATGACGAGAGCCGCCACCCGATGAGACCACCCCAGTGTGAATGCACTGACTGGGTGGAGACTGTGGGCAGGTGGGGTGTGGAGGGGGAGGTGGGGCCCTGGGGGCTGCCCTGAGGCCCCTTCCCCTCCTCCTCTTCCTTCTCTGCTCCCTGACCCTGCCATGAGCTGAGCAGCCTTCCTGTTGGACCCTCTGCCCTGATGTGCTGCCTCACTTTGGGCCAGAGCAATGGAGTCAGCCGTCTGGATGGAGACCTCTGAAGCTGTGACCCCCCCACCGCAGCCACACACAATTCTGCCCCCTCTAAGCAGTCCATGGCAGGTATCCAGGCCACAGTGATGCAAAGTTGGTCGAATGTTCCTCTATAACCAAGTGGCTGTCCCTGTGGTACACAGAGGCTCTGGACTAGTGGAGCCCTCCTGGGGAGTGCAGGGAACCGTCTCCCCTGGTGCAGCACCCTCCGCAGAGGGTGGAGCCGGCTGCTCACACAATGCTTCCTCTGTAGCCACTGCACCTGCAGTTTGCTGTCTGTCTGCTCCTGAGCATGACTGAGGACAGGGATTCCACCCTGTTGTGAGCCTGAAGACCCCCCAGCACTCAGGCCACATCCCGGCCCCTGGCAGGCACATGCAGGTGTTCTGTGAGAGAATCAGGGTGCCCAGAGGACAGGGCTCTGTTCCACCCCGTGGCACCCAGGAGAAGACAGATTCAGGTGTTCACAGAGCTGGGAGGTGCAGGCTATCTCACTCCTGGGGTAGTGGGGGTGAAGGCTATCTCACTCCTGGGGCAGTGGGGGTGCAGGCTATCTCACTCCTGGGGTAGTGGGGGTGAAGGCTATCTCACTCCTGGGGTAGTGTGGGTGAAGGCTGTCTCACTCCTGGGGCAGTGGGGGTGCAGGCTATCTCACTCCTGGGGCAGTGGGGGTGAAGGCTAGCTCACTCCTGGGGCAGTGTGGGTGAAGGCTAGCTCACTCCTGGGGTAGTGTGGGTGAAGGCTATCTCACTCCTGGGGCAGTGTGGGTGCAGGCTATCTCACTCCTGGGGTAGTGGGGGTGCAGGCTATCTCACTCCTGGGGTAGTGGGGGTGCAGGCTATCTCACTCCTGGGGCAGTGGGGGTGAAGGCTATCTCACTCCTGGGGCAGTGGGGGTGCAGGCTATCTCACTCCTGGGGCAGTGGGGGTGCAGGCTATCTCACTCCTGGGGTAGTGGGGGTGAAGGCTATCTCACTCCTGGGGCAGTGTGGGTGAAGGCTATCTCACTCCTGGGGTAGTGGGGGTGAAGGCTATCTCACTCCTGGGGTAGTGGGGGTGCAGGCTATCTCACTCCTGGGGTAGTGGGGGTGAAGGCTATCTCACTCCTGGGGCAGTGTGGGTGAAGGCTGTCTCACTCCTGGGGCAGTGGGGGTGAAGGCTATCTCACTCCTGGGGCAGTGGGGGTGAAGGCTATCTCACTCCTGGGGCAGTGGGGGTGAAGGCTATCTCACTCCTGGGGTAGTGGGAGTGAAGGCTATCTCCCTCCTGGGGCAGTGGGGGTGAAGGCTATCTCACTCCTGGGGTAGTGTGGGTGCAGGCTATCTCACTCCTGGGGTAGTGGGGGTGAAGGCTATCTCACTCCTGGGGCAGTGTGGGTGAAGGCTATCTCACTCCTGGGGTAGTGGGGGTGAAGGCTATCTCAATCCTGGGGCAGTGGGGGTGAAGGCTATCTCACTCCTGGGGTAGTGTGGGTGAAGGCTATCTCACTCCTGGGGCAGTGTGGGTGAAGGCTATCTCACTCCTGGGGCAGTGGGGGTGCAGGCTATCTCACTCCTGGGGCAGTGGGGGAGAAGGCTATCTCACTCCTGGGGCAGTGGGGGTGAAGGCTATCTCACTCCTGGGGCAGTGGGGGTGAAGGCTATCTCACTCCTGGGGCAGTGGGGGTGAAGGCTATCTCACTCCTGGGGCAGTGTGGGTGCAGGCTATCTCACTCCTGGGGTAGTGGGGGTGAAGGCTATCTCACTCCTGGGGTAGTGTGGGTGCAGGCTATCTCACTCCTGGGGTAGTGGGGGTGAAGGCTATCTCACTCCTGGGGTAGTGTGGGTGAAGACTATCTCACTCCTGGGGTAGTGTGGGTGAAGGCTATCTCACTCCTGGGGCAGTGGGGGTGCAGGCTATCTCACTCCTGGGGCAGTGGGGGTGCAGGCTATCTCACTCCTGGGGCAGTGTGGGTACAGGCTATCTCACTCCTGGGGCAGTGTGGGTGAAGGCTATCTCACTCCTGGGGCAGTGTAGGTGCAGGCTATCTCACTCCTGGGGCAGTGGGGGTGCAGGCTATCTCACTCCTGGGGTAGTGGGGGTGAAGGCTATCTCACTCCTGGGGCAGTGGGGGTGCAGGCTATCTCACTCCTGGGGTAGTGGGGGTGAAGGCTGTCTCACTCCTGGGGTAGTGTGGGTGCAGGCTATCTCACTCCTGGGGTAGTGGGGGTGAAGGCTGTCTCACTCCTGGGGTAGTGTGGGTGCAGGCTATCTCACTCCTGGGGTAGTGGGGGTGAAGGCTATCTTACTCCTGGGGCAGTGGGGGTGAAGGCTATCTCACTCCTGGGGTAGTGTGGGTGCAGGCTATCTCACTCCTGGGGCAGTGGGGGTGAAGGCTATCTCACTCCTGGGGCAGTGGGGGTGAAGGCTATCTCACTCCTGGGGTAGTGTGGGTGAAGGCTATCTCACTCCTGGGGTAGTGTGGGTGAAGGCTATCTCACTCCTGGGGTAGTGTGGGTGAAGGCTATCTCACTCCTGGGGCAGTGGGGGTGAAGGCTATCTCACTCCTGGGGTAGTGGGGGTGCAGGCTATCTCACTCCTGGGGCAGTGGGGGTGAAGGCTGTCTCACTCCTGGGGTAGTGGGGGTGAAGGCTATCTCACTCCTGGGGTAGTGTGGGTGAAGGCTATCTCACTCCTGGGGTAGTGGGGGTGCAGGCTATCTCACTCCTGGGGCAGTGGGGGTGCAGGCTATCTGACTCCTGGGGTAGTGGGGGTGAAGGCTATCTCACTCCTGGGGTAGTGGGGGTGAAGGCTATCTCACTCCTGGGGCAGTGTGGGTTAAGGCTAGCTCACTCCTGGGGTAGTGTGGGTGCAGGCTATCTCACTCCTGGGGCAGTGGGGGTGAAGGCTATCTCACTCCTGGGGCAGTGTGGGTGCAGGCTATCTCACTCCTGGGGTAGTGTGGGTGAAGGCTATCTCACTCCTGGGGCAGTGGGGGTGAAGGCTATCTCACTCCTGGGGCAGTGTGGGTGCAGGCTATCTCACTCCTGGGGTAGTGGGGGTGAAGGCTATCTCACTCCTGGGGTAGTGTGGGTGCAGGCTATCTCACTCCTGGGGTAGTGGGGGTGCAGGCTATCTCACTCCTGGGGTAGTGGGGGTGAAGGCTATCTTACTCCTGGGGTAGTGGGGGTGAAGGCTATCTCACTCCTGGGGTAGTGGGGGTGAAGGCTATCTCACTCCTGGGGTAGTGTGGGTGCAGGCTATCTCACTCCTGGGGCAGTGGGGGTGAAGGCTATCTCACTCCTGGGGCAGTGGGGGTGCAGGCTATCTCACTACTGGGGCAGTGGGGGTGCAGGCTATATCACTCCTGGGGTAGTGGGGGTGCAGGCTATCTCACTCCTGGGGCAGTGGGGGTGCAGGCTATCTCACTCCTGGGGCAGTGTGGGTGAAGGCTATCTCACTCCTGGGGTAGTGGGGGTGAAGGCTATCTCACTCCTGGGGTAGTGGGGGTGCAGGCTATCTCACTCCTGGGGCAGTGTGGGTGAAGGCTATCTCACTCCTGGGGCAGTGTGGGTGAAGGCTATCTCACTCCTGGGGCAGTGGGGGAGAAGGCTATCTCACTCCTGGGGCAGTGGGGGTGAAGGCTATCTCACTCCTGGGGCAGTGTGGGTGAAGGCTATCTCACTCCTGGGGCAGTGTGGGTGAAGGCTATCTCACTCCTGGGGCAGTGTAGGTGAAGGCTGTCTCACTCCTGGGGTAGTGTGGGTGCAGGCTATCTCACTCCTGGGGTAGTGGGGGTGAAGGCTATCTCACTCCTGGGGTAGTGGGGGTGCAGGCTATCTCACTCCTGGGGTAGTGGGGGTGCAGGCTATCTCACTCCTGGGGCAGTGGGGGTGAAGGCTATCTCACTCCTGGGGCAGTGGGGGTGAAGGCTATCTCACTCCTGGGGCAGTGGGGGTGAAGGCTATCTCACTCCTGGGGCAGTGTGGGTGAAGGCTATCTCACTCCTGGGGCAGTGGGGGTGAAGGCTATCTCACTCCTGGGGTAGTGGGGGTGAAGGCTATCTCACTCCTGGGGTAGTGGGGGTGAAGGCTATCTCACTCCTGGGGTAGTGGGGGTGCAGGCTATCTCACTCCTGGGGTAGTGTGGGTGAAGGCTATCTCACTCCTGGGGCAGTGTGGGTGAAGGCTATCTCACTCCTGGGGCAGTGTAGGTGAAGGCTGTCTCACTCCTGGGGTAGTGGAGGTGAAGGCTATCTCACTCCTGGGGCAGTGGGGGTGCAGGCTATCTCACTCCTGGGGTAGTGTGGGTGAAGGCTATCTCACTCCTGGGGTAGTGGGGGTGCAGGCTATCTCACTCCTGGGGTAGTGGGGGTGAAGGCTATCTCACTCCTGGGGCAGTGTGGGTGAAGGCTATCTCACTCCTGGGGTAGTGTGGGTGAAGGCTATCTCACTCCTGGGGTAGTGGGGGTGAAGGCTATCTCACTCCTGGCGCAGTGGGGGTGCAGGCTATCTCACTCCTGGGGTAGTGGGGGTGCAGGGTATCTCACTCCTGGGGTAGTGTGGGTGAAGGCTATCTCACTCCTGGGGCAGTGTGGGTGAAGGCTATCTCACTCCTGGGGCAGTGGGGGTGCAGGCTATCTCACTACTGGGGCAGTGGGGGTGCAGGCTATCTCACTCCTGGGGTAGTGGGGGTGCAGGCTATCTCACTCCTGGGGTAGTGTGGGTGAAGGCTATCTCACTCCTGGGGTAGTGGGGGTGAAGGCTATCTCACTCCTGGGGCAGTGTGGGTGAAGGCTATCTCACTCCTGGGGTAGTGTGGGTGAAGGCTATCTCACTCCTGGGGCAGTGGGGGTGAAGGCTATCTCACTCCTGGGGCAGTGGGAGTGAAGGCTATCTCACTCCTGGGGCAGTGGGGGTGAAGGCTATCTCACTCCTGGGGCAGTGTGGGTGAAGGCTATCTCACTCCTGGGGCAGTGGGGGTGCAGGCTATCTCACTCCTGGGGTAGTGTGGGTGAAGGCTATCTCACTCCTGGGGTAGTGGGGGTGAAGGCTATCTCACTCCTGGGGTAGTGTGGGTGAAGGCTATCTCACTCCTGGGGCAGTGTGGGTGAAGGCTATCTCACTCCTGGGGTAGTGTGGGTGAAGGCTATCTCACTTCTGGGGCAGTGTGGGTGCAGGCTATCTCACTCCTGGGGTAGTGTGGGTGCAGGCTATCTCACTCCTGGGGTAGTGGGGGTGCAGGCTATCTCACTCCTGGGGTAGTGTGGGTGCAGGCTATCTCACTCCTGGGGCAGTGTGGGTGAAGGCTATCTCACTCCTGGGGCAGTGGGGGTGAAGGCTATCTCACTCCTGGGGTAGTGTGGGTGAAGGCTATCTCACTCCTGGGGTAGTGTGGGTGAAGGCTATCTCACTCCTGGGGTAGTGTGGGTGAAGGCTATCTCACTCCTGGGGTAGTGGGGGTGCAGGCTATCTCACTCCTGGGGCAGTGTGGGTGAAGGCTATCTCACTCCTGGGGCAGTGGGGGTGAAGGCTATCTCACTCCTGGGGTAGTGGGGGTGAAGGCTATCTCACTCCTGGGGCAGTGTGGGTGAAGGCTATCTCACTCCTGGGGTAGTGGGGGTGCAGGCTATCTCACTCCTGGGGTAGTGGGGGTGAAGGCTATCTCACTCCTGGGGCAGTGGGAGTGAAGGCTATCTCACTCCTGGGGCAGTGGGGGTGCAGGCTATCTCACTCCTGGGGCAGTGTGGGTGAAGGCTATCTCACTCCTGGGGTAGTGGGGGTGCAGGCTATCTCACTCCTGGGGCAGTGTGGGTGAAGGCTATCTCACTCCTGGGGTAGTGTGGGTGAAGGCTATCTCACTCCTGGGGCAGTGGGGGTGCAGGCTATCTCACTCCTGGGGCAGTGTGGGTGCAGGCTATCTCACTCCTGGGGTAGTGGGGGTGCAGGCTATCTCACTCCTGGGGTAGTGTGGGTGCAGGCTATCTCACTCCTGGGGCAGTGTGGGTGAAGGCTATCTCACTCCTGGGGCAGTGTGGGTGAAGGCTATCTCACTCCTGGGGCAGTGGGGGTGCAGGCTATCTCACTCCTGGGGTAGTGTGGGTGAAGGCTGTCTCACTCCTGGGGTAGTGTGGGTGCAGGCTATCTCACTCCTGGGGTAGTGTGGGTGAAGGCTGTCTCACTCCTGGGGTAGTGTGGGTGCAGGCTATCTCACTCCTGGGGTAGTGGGGGTGAAGGCTATCTCACTCCTGGGGTAGTGGGGGTGAAGGCTATCTCACTCCTGGGGCAGTGTGGGTGAAGGCTATCTCACTCCTGGGGCAGTGTGGGTGAAGGCTATCTCACTCCTGGGGTAGTGTGGGTGAAGGCTATCTCACTCCTGGGGTAGTGGGGGTGCAGGCTATCTCACTCCTGGGGTAGTGGGGGTGAAGGCTATCTCACTCCTGGGGTAGTGTGGGTGAAGGCTATCTCACTCCTGGGGTAGTGTGGGTGAAGGCTATCTCACTCCTGGGGTAGTGTGGGTGAAGGCTATCTCACTCCTGGGGTAGTGTGGGTGAAGGCTATCTCACTCCTGGGGCAGTGGGGGTGAAGGCTATCTCACTCCTGGGGTAGTGGGGGTGAAGGCTATCTCACTCCTGGGGTAGTGGGGGTGAAGGCTATCTCACTCCTGGGGTAGTGGGGGTGCAGGCTATCTCACTCCTGGGGTAGTGTGGGTGAAGGCTATCTCACTCCTGGGGCAGTGTGGGTGAAGGCTATCTCACTCCTGGGGCAGTGGGGGTGCAGGCTATCTCACTCCTGGGGTAGTGTGGGTGAAGGCTATCTCACTCCTGGGGTAGTGGGGGTGCAGGCTATCTCACTCCTGGGGTAGTGTGGGTGAAGGCTATCTCACTCCTGGGGCAGTGGGGGTGCAGGCTATCTCACTCCTGGGGCAGTGTGGGTGAAGGCTATCTCACTCCTGGGGTAGTGTGGGTGAAGGCTATCTCACTCCTGGGGTAGTGGGGGTGCAGGCTATCTCACTCCTGGGGTAGTGTGGGTGAAGGCTATCTCACTCCTGGGGCAGTGGGGGTGCAGGCTATCTCACTCCTGGGGTAGTGTGGGTGAAGGCTATCTCACTCCTGGGGTAGTGTGGGTGAAGGCTATCTCACTCCTGGGGTAGTGGGGGTGCAGGCTATCTCACTCCTGGGGTAGTGTGGGTGAAGGCTATCTCACTCCTGGGGCAGTGTGGGTGAAGGCTATCTCACTCCTGGGGCAGTGGGGGTGCAGGCTATCTCACTCCTGGGGTAGTGTGGGTGCAGGCTATCTCACTCCTGGGGCAGTGGGGGTGCAGGCTATCTGACTCCTGGGGTAGTGGGGGTGCAGGCTATCTCACTCCTGGGGTAGTGTGGGTGAAGGCTAGCTCACTCCTGGTTGTAGTAGAGGTGCAGGCTAGCTCACACCAGGAGGCAGTGTGAGAGGAGGCTGTGGACAGCCACCTGGCAAATACTGGTGCACCCCCATTCTTCCCACGGCCCCTTTCAGTGCAGCCTGTGCCCCTGTCCAGCCCTCACCTGCGGGCCCTGCACACCTGCCTCTCCATGAGGCTGTTGGTAGGTTGAGTGACCGTGGTGCTCATATTTGGTGTAGGAGCTGCTATTGTCTGAGTGATCGAAATGCAACATGGCGGCCATTTTTTAAGTCAAAATGATCAAGAGTTGACAATTTCTCATGGTTCTTCCCAACAAGGTCCAGCTGTCAGATCACGTGTGAATTGACCCTGCCGGTTTCCTCCCCTCTGACCAGTTCCCAGCTGGACATGGTACTGTTCTTGGAAACCCTGTCCTCCCAGTGTCAGAAATGACCCCTCTTTGGGGAGCTGGCCTGTGTCTCTGCACCTCCTTCCCTCACGGCTGGCCAGGATCTCACCCCTGTGCTAACCCCTGGACATGGGCAGCTGTGAAGTCTGAGGCCGAGAACCACCAACCCAGCACCTGAGACCTCAAAAGCCAGTGTCGCCCCCTTTCCCTGCACCTGATCCCCCCAGGGAGTCGGGACACCTCCAACGCGGGTGTGCAGAGGACACGCAGCTCTTCTGGAGAGTGCACCAGGGAGCTGCGTCTGGATTTCAGGAGAGGTTGATTCCGACCAGAAACCAATGCCAATGCATCCTCGTCCCAGAACTCTCTGAGCCCAAGAGCTGGAGGAACTGCAGACAGACCGCGGCCCACTGGCTGGGCGTCGGTGACCACGCCCTGTCTTGATGAGCCAGGGGACCCTTGCCATCCGATCTCCTGGATGGGCATCTGCATTGGACAGACGCAGAGTCCTGGCTCTGAGTGAGGATCGTGAGCCAGACTGTGCCCTTGGAGCCTCAGTGGACCCGTCTGTTATGTGGAGCAGTAGGTTTGCTGTGAGGACGAGGAGACAAGAATCCTGGAGGAGGGATTCACTGGGTGCTGCCCAGCAGCAGGCACTGTACACCTGCTGGCTTCAACGTGCTCTGTGACTGTGCCCCCCTGTCTGCGTCTTCCAAACACTCCGCGTGCCCAGAACCCCACATCCAGGGGACACCAGGGCTGTGTGAATGGCCCGCTGGGTGAGAAAACAGTGTGGCTGGATTGTCACAGTTGCAATGATAGGCTGGCCTTACCTGTGCCTGTGTCCCCAGCTCGCAGTGACCAGCAGGGAAGCCTGAGGCTGCTGTTCAGTGGAAACACCTGAGTGCTGTTATGTGTGGGAGTGAGTGTGGTTTAATTAATTGTGACCGCGGGGTACCTTCTAAACCACCCTCATGCGCACAGTTAGGGTAATTCAGAATCTCGGAAGGGAACAGGAATTCCTTGCAGATCAACTGGTCAGGTTCAAAAGAAAGAATGGGTGCCTGTTTCCAAGGGCACCTGTCCACAGAGCAGGTGGGCAGTTCCGGGAGGCCCTGCCCAGGAGGGTGGGCGTGGCCGTTAAGGCTCTGCATGGAGCCTCAGCTGGAAAACACCGTGAGTTTGCTTTGTGCTTTGACGACGTAGGAATTTACGGCCATGAGCAGAGATTCATTTTCTTCAACAAATTTGGTGGAAGCAGAAAAACAAGCAGTAAATTAACCTGCTTTGCCCGACACTGTGCACGACTGGAGTCCTTCCTGCCGGGCAGGGGCTGCTCTCGGGTTAGATCCTCCCTTCCTCTCTGTCTGTGTGGTATTCGGGGAACAATCGAGCAGCCCTCTGTTGGCTAATTAACACCTGTAAATTCACATTGCCTGGTGTCTTCCTGATATTGCAGAGGTAATGAGTCCAAGTCCTGGTAGGGTTGTATTTTTATTAAAATTTCTTCGTCTCTTTTTCTTTTCATGTCAAACAAATTGCTACATGTTTAACCTTTTCCTGCCTTCCACGCTCTGTCTGAGTGCTGGAAACGAAGCAGAAGGTGCGAGCGAGCTCAGTTGCCGGAGGGAGCAGAGATGACGGGGACAGTGCCTGTGCTCGCTCCACGGTGACATGGAGGCTGGGGACTGAAGCCTCCACTGATGAGTCTGCTCTTCAGTCGTCATGATGCCAGAGAAGCACTGACTGGTTCATTCGCGGGATCTTATTGGACGTGGGATGCTGAAGGCAAGGTGGTTTGCAGGAGGAAGACACCACTCGGCCCCGAGTCACCGTCCGGTGAGAGAAGAGAACTCCCTGGTGCTGAGAGCAGGCCTGGTGCCGTGGGACGTGGCCAGGAGGTGCCCCTCACCCAAGGCCCCTGGGCCTCCCTGAGGGAATGAGGCTTGAGCCGAAGGGTGCTGGAGACCGCTGGCCGACCGCTGGCCCTGCAGTGGGAAGAAGCGCTGCCAGCACGGAGATGCATTTCCCGCACTCACACCGTGCTGGAGGAGTCTGAACTGGACCCCTCGCGGGACCAGTTGGCTCCAGTGGCAAAGGCCAGCCCACATGGCCATCGCGTGGCTCTGGATCCGGTTCGTCCAGCCCACCCAGCAGGGCCCCTTCCCTGATGGTCGGTGTCTTCTGCTGACTTGTTGAGCAGCCTCTGTGCGTCAGTGAGGAGGCTGGCCGCTCTCTGCAGAGTTGTCCTGCCCTGGAACCCCTGCCATCACCTGGGCCTCCAGGAGAGCCGGACTCACAAGTCTAGAGAAGCCCCCCACCCCCCGTCCCTCAGTGAGCTGTGTGTTGATGTGGTAGGCTCCACGGTCAACTGGCCACCAGCTTGTGTCCATCTGAGTGGACACAGTCAATGGGCACCTTCTTCAACGGACTTGAGACATTAACAATGACTAGAGCCTTACCGCAGAAGTTCAAGGAAAGGGACACGGGGAGATGGGTTCTTTTGATTGCTGTATTAGTTTAAGGGAGCCACCATCACAAGTAAGTCCCCAGATGCCTACTGGCTCGGGCACAGGACAGGTCTGTTTTTTGATGTGCAGTGCTGAACAGAGTATGGTGATGGAGTCTCCCTTGTCCATGTGGATTTGCACTGACCAGGCTGATGGGACTTTGCAGGTAGGGCTGTGACCCTCCCTGCCAGTCACGGGAGGAGAGGACATGGAGAAGACCACTGTGTGGTGGCCCTGAACATGGGCACCTGGTATCAATCCATGGTCCTTTGGTTAGACTCCCATCTCATGGACATTTCTGATTGCACAGGAGCTGGGAAATGGGGTCTAGCCTATGCTGGAAAGGAGCTAAAATATGGATTTTACACAAAGCTGGAATCCTCCACTTCCTGGCTCCCTGCCACCTTTGCTCCAGGATTTTACTGGATTTTCTAAGACCCCGTCATCATCCCGAGCTCCAGGGCCATGGTGTGTTGCCCCCAAGACGCAGGCCTCACCTTGACCGCTCAGCCAGGGCGAGGAGACAGTGCGGGGCTGACAGCCAAGGCCGTAAGGCAAGAGGGCAGGGCCTTGCCTGGAATCTCACGCTCCTGGAGTCTTGGCTTCATCTGTTCATACTTTTGAAGAGCAGGATAACTGAACAAAGAGTTCCAAACAACATCAACATTTGAAAATAACTAGGCTATTAATCAAATTAATTTCTATGAATCTTACAAATGGGTCATGTCAGAGGAAAAATTTTAAAAGCCGTGACTGATAGGGTGCCAGTCATAAGAGATATTTAGAATTCCACTTTCGCAGACGGGAAATATATGAAAGGAATGCAGGATCCTGACAGGTCCAAATGTCTCTGAGTTAGCTGGGAAGTGCCTTCGTGCATTTTAACCCGTATTGTCCCACTGTCCCCGACGTGGAACACCGAGAAACATTTAGTGGAGCCTTAAACACACCACTTATGGTGACTGAAATAACTGGCAGCTGTGGGATCCAGAACTTGGGACTTAATGGGTTAATTGAAAAATGCAGGATCCTGAGCTGCAGGCAAGCTGTGGTGGGCATGTGGTCCTCTGGGGTCAATGGACAATCGCGTGCGCCCCACGGCCCAGGAGAGCACCCTGCTGAACCCTGGGCTCGGCCGAGAGGTGGGCCAGCCCAGCCGCACCAGCTGGCCAGCTCCCGGGGCCCTCAGATGCCCTCAGCTGGGTCAGAGAGCAGCTTCCTCAATGTGCAGGTGGAATAATGTTTCTTACTGTGCAAGTGATTCTGAATTAACTGCTGAAGTGCTTAAAAGACCAGAATGATATTATCAGTGTCTTTGTGTCAGGAATCTAGAAAAATTTGGAATTTTAGTTATTAGCAAAGTCTAAATACCAACAATGACCAATTAGAACAAAGGTTTAACTTTGTACTCCAATTTTAAATGTGTAGTGGAGTAATTCACTTAGCCATATGATTTTTTATTTAAAAATATTTTTATTAAGTATTAAAGCAAATTTAAGGTTCGTTGTATTTAAAAGTTTAATTTAGTAGACTTATAAAACTACTTAAATACAGGGAAAGTTTCAGTCAGATCATTGAGGAAATTGAATATATTATGTTTACATGTGCAGTTGAAAATTTGTAAAGGAGTTTATCTAAGGTAGTAAATGGAACTGAAAATCAACCCTTTGCAAGAATACCATTGTTAAATTTTGTTGAATTTAGTGATAAAATAACAGCATTCGTAACTTGAACAATTTAAGGAAGGATTTTGGTTTTGGATTAACACTAATAAAATCAATAATTTACTTTTTAATAAAATTAAAATTAATGCTAATGAAGTCAGTATTAATACTATAGCCAAAGAAGATAACCGATTGGACTTTTGTGAAACAAGAAAACACCCTGGAAGACATACACAGCCCTGGAGATTGGCAGATTTTATATTTAGATCGCTTATGAGGTTTCAGTAAATCTGTGAAGAAGGAAAGAAAGTCGGTCAACCAGTCACTGCGTGCAGTTGACTGGTCTTTAGGTCCTTCACGTGAGGTTTTCTCATAAGCAAACGCTGCACATGGACCCTCACTGTGCTCAGTGCTCCCCAGGCCTGAGCAAGGCAGCAAGACCCTCTTTAGCACATCTCAAGGATTGCCGTGTCTGATTATTTTGTGGGCTTACACAGAACTAGACACACTGTGCATGGAGACTGCTCCAATACCCCTCCACGCAACTCACCAACCGGGCACAAGCCCGGGGAGTCCAGGGGGCAGTGCTGGTGGGTGGCGATGGAAACTTGGCTGAGACTCAGCGGTGGCTACCCGAGTGTGGTGCTGGCACTGCAGGGCTGGTCCTCGGGGCTGTGCCTGCCGCCTGGTCACCTGTGGCTGCCCTGATCTTCTCCTACCTCCTGCTGTGATGTCATGAGGCCTTAGAGGCACGACCTCATCATTGACTATTTGAGTCACCTCTGTTCTCTGCTGGCTAGGAGGAGGCTGCAGGTGCTGCACTTGGCAACAAGGAAATCCCTAACAAAAGCTCCCAGGAGCCGGGAGGAGTTTATCCAAGTTAGTATATGGGACTGAAAATCCACCCTTTGTCAGAATACCATTGTTAAATGGTATTCCAGGGTCCTGCTCCCTCGTGAGGCACACCAAGACGGCACGGAACACCCGCACACTCGGGCCTGGGGTTATTGCAGAGTGAAAACCGAGTCCGGCACGGGCTTCCGTAGACACCTGGTTGGGAAGATCAGGCTTCTGGAGGGAGCCCACTCCTGTTCTGACCCCAGCTCCGTCCTGCGTCTCCGCTCCTCATTTATAAATTGAGGACAGTGATACCAGTCTGGCCGAGCCAGATAGGGTAAAGATGATGAGCACAGTCCTGTCGCGGGAGAGCACCTGGCTGCCTGCCCTGGGTGTAGCGCCACTCCCAGCTGGGGTGTGTGCGGTGTGGTGTGGTCGGGAACTTACCTACACGGGACACCACTGAGGGACACACAAGGACTCTCCACACACCCCAGGAAGCCCAGTCGGAGGGTCCAGGCTTCCGCCGTCCCCAGCCAAAGCATTGGTTTCCTTACGCATTTCATGCAGAGGGCTCCAGTTTAGATCACGCTGAAATACTGAACTCTGTGACTAAAAATCAAAAAGGTGGAAAGCCATCAGTGTGCTAGAGCTGTACCACAGTGGTGGCCCTGGTGACTATGGACCAGATGTTCTGCGCCAGGCAATCATCCTGTCCTCTCTGCACAATGGAAAATAAATTCAAAATAGATGCACCCTTTTTGTCTGCTGAATTCTTCTGAATAAAATATATTCTTGATCTTGGCAGTGCTCGAACAGCCTGGAATATTCTTCAGTTTGGAAGCCCTGGTAAACAGACCCTCCAAATCTGCACTTCAAATGCAGTGCCTTAGCATTAAGTGCAGTCATTCTCTCACCTCCTGAAACACTAGCCTGCAGCCATGCCTGGCCCAGGCCCGGTTCACACCTCTGGGTGCAGCCTGTTAATGAGTCGGCACCCTTCATTTGCTTTCTGTTAAAATGAAGAAGCGTGAAACCAGTTTCAGGCAAGTTGAGAAAAATTGACTGCTGCTGAATTTTTCACTATAATTTTATCCCATGGGCCCCAGAAATGCAGACACAAGCACAGCCTTTAGCTAACACACACACACACACACACACACACACACAGCAGAAACAAGCACAGCCCCTAGCTAACACACATACACACATATACACACACAACACACACACAGCACAGACAAGCACAGCCCCTAGCTAACACACACACACACACACACACACACACACACAGCAGAGACAAGCACAGCCCCTAGCTAACACACACACACACACACACACACACACACACACACACACAGCAGAGACAAGCACAGCCCCTAGCTAACACACACACACACACACACACACACACACACACACACACAGCAGAGACAAGCACAGCCCCTAGCTAACACACACACACACACACACACACACAGCAGAGACAAGCACAGCCCCTAGCTAACACACACACACACACACACACACACACACAGCAGAGACAAGCACAGCCCCTAGCTAACACACACACACACACAGCAGAGACAAGCACAGCCCCTAGCTAACACACACACACACACACACACACACACACACACACACACTTGGGAGAGCATTGGCTATTGTCATGAAAATGTGTCTGTTAACCAAAGACCATGCCAATTGTCTAAGGAATTTATTAAAATCTACGGGAAAACAATTCGTGGTGAAACTGAGAGTAGGCACTGCTGGCTCTCTTAGAGTCCTCCAAGCTCCCCGTGTTGGGCCACAGGTCTTTTGTCGTCACCTAACCTTTCACTGGTTGGCAGAGAAAGCTAGAAGGCTCTGTTTGTGGCCAAGGGTCCCCTGGTGCTGTGACAGCCTAGTGCTGATGGAAACCTCCAGGACACCCCGAGCGCCCCCTGCTGCTCCGTGGGTGGCCCACTGTGCTCCGGAGCCACCCCAATCCAGAGCCACCTCTGAATTGGCTTTGCTTTTCCTTCAAAGAAATCATTATTTTCAACAATATTAAATGAATCGACCATATCATTATTGTAATAGGTCATTAAATAAATGAAAAAATCCAGATGACCATAGACTTGTGGCTTCTGCCATCTAGTCATACCAGAGCTCCGTGTGGGACAGAGGAGGAGCCGGTGCCCCCGGGGGACCACGGTGTCTCTCCAGCTTCCTCTCCAGGGAGGCAGGAGATGTGATAAGTAAGCGGGCTGGAAACGGCCTGTCTGGCTAACCAAGGTGGAGTTGCTGCCATGGAGAGCCACGGGCTGCAATTAGGGTAGGGGGCCCGTTCTGCTCTGCCCTGGCTCGCTGGATGATGCTGGAGGAGGCGGAAGCCCCCAGCCCGTCTCTGAGCTAGTTGGAGAGGCCGGGTCCGGCCTGCATTGACATTGAAGCTCACTAAGGCAGCTCCAAAACATGTCTGCTCGCCGTCTTTGGACGCGTGGCAGGGTCCTGCCCCTGCTTGCTGCGAGGGCGACTATGGCCTCACCAAGGGCTCAGGCAGGGAACTGTGAGCAGAGTGCTGGTCACCTTGGGGATGCCCTGCATGACTGCCATGAGGGAGGGACCAGAGCTATAGCCCTGAGAGCCGGAGATAAGGGTCCCCAGGAGGGACTGCTGCGCCCACCCACAGGGCCCTTGCTGGACAAGCCAAGGGTGGTGGCCTCTCGTATTTTAGCATCTGCCTTAAACTGACCGGGGGAGATGTAGGCCTGGGGTGGTCAGGAGGGCGGTGTGGGAGGCCTTACCCGTCACCACTGGGCTACACTGTGTCCCTTCAGAAGTCATATGTTGAAGCTGGAAGTCCTCAACACCCCAGAACGTGAGGCATTCAGACCTGGGGTCCGTGGCATTTGAAAGCAGGGGATAAACAGGATGCTGCCCCTGGGTACCGTGTCCCCCACGCAGCCCTTTTCATAAGAGAGACACAGGAAGAGAAGGGCGACTGCTGCGTGGAGGAAGGTGACATCTCTAAGAATCACAAAGGACCTCCCAGAAGTGTCCAGCTGTGACACAGTGTCCCAAGGTCACAGACAGTAGATATGTTACTGATTAGTAATACAGAGTCACTTAAAGAAGCCGTTCCTAATTTATAGGTGAAATTCTGTCTTATTTAGCAAGCTGCGAGCAGAGAGCTGACTTACTAGCAGGTTCTGCCCCCTTGGGAGTTAACTGCTGGTTCATGTTGCATCTTTCCGGGTTCCATTGTTTTCTGTGTCCCTCGGCCTGCACTTTCCGATGAGCTGCTGGGCCTCGGTCGGATGCAGCTTTCTGCAGAGGTCCTCGGGCCCGTGACCAGCGGTCCGGATCAAACCCGAGCCAAGGCTCTCCTGCCTTGGAGCGCATTCCCCTCCAGTCCCGCTGGCTTCTCCCCTGTGCGCCGGGGAGGGTGGCTTAGACAGTGCCCGCCCGGGTCTGAGGCTACTGAGAGCCAAGACCTACAGCACATGGAACTTAATCACTGTGGAGCAGGGCTTTAAATGTCCCATAAATAATTTCTCATTTAACCTCAAAATACTCCTATTAAATAAAAATCAAGTATAATTATGATATTGACATTTTACAGATGAAGCTGCTGGGGTAAAGTGCTATCCATGTGCATTAGGTCAAGTAGAGGTCAAATGGAGTCTTAGACTCAAAACTATCATTTTATGATAATACTGTGACACTCCATTTATCTGTCACCATCAGAAGGGAAAGGCAGGTCACATAAGTTAATTTTCAGTTAAACAGAAATTACCCCTTTAAATAGCAATTTGAAAACTCTTTTATAAAACTTCACAAAATACAACTGATCATACACAGTTATTTATTTATATTTCTTTCTCTCAAGAAGCCACTAAAAAGACGGTCAATAAAAATTTAGTGTAAACAATAGAGAAGAAGAAGTCACAGATGGAGACTCTACATGCACTCTGGGTGTGGGGTGGTGGGCTCGGCGGTGGGAGCAGGATGGCGGGGGCCCTGCTGGGGTCACTGCTGCCCATGGTCCAGGTCAGCGGCAGCAGTGCCCAAAGCTGGCTGGAAAAGCTCTCCAGGGCCCCGCCTCCCTAGACCCAGGCTCCAGGGCAGGGCCAGAGGTGGGCAGCGACAAGCTCAGGTGACTGCTGAGCAGGTGAGCGTCCCTCATCCCAAGTGCTCAGGACCAGAACTATCTTAGATTTCAGATTAAAAATATTTTTTTTTGGAATAGTTGCAGATACATAATTGAATGGAACCCAAGTCAAAACACAAAATGTATTTCTCTCTCAAATATGCCTTATGCTCATAGCCTGCGGTGATTTTGCACCACACACACACACACACACACACACACACACACACACTCCATAGTGTGGAACTCCCCACTTGTGCCATGGTGTGGGCACTAAGAGGATCCACTGTGGAGCTTTTGGGGACTTTCAGGTCTGGGATGGTCAACTTGCTACTGCTGTCAGGTCTGAGCAGCGGGAAGTCAGCGAGGGCTGGAGGACACCATGGGAAACTCCTTGCCTCATCTCTGGGGTGTGGAATCTGCAGACCCGGGGCATGCGGGCCGTGGAGGCAAGCGAGCTCCCTCTTGCTGTCCCTGGGCCCCAGGGTGACGGTGGGCACAGGTCCCCAGCCCAGAAGCACCTTCTCCTTCCCACTTCTGTGCTGCACCGCGGGCCTCCTGTGTACCCGCCGGGTCAACCTTGGTGGCAGGCTGTTGCTCTACCCACCCCACATAGGGTGTCCCCTCTGGGGCCTGGGGAGAGGCCTGCCCAGTCCTGGAGGGAAGAGGACAGGGCCTTCCAAGGCCGATGGCCGTGGAGGAGAAGTGTGAGGCCTGGGTGGATCCTCCCTTGGTCCCGAAGTCCTGCCCGGTGTAGAGGGCTGAGGCTGAGGGGGGACAGAGCTGGTCCCTGCAGCCTGGAGGCGGGAGGAGGTGGGCAGGGTGGGAGTAGAGGGGAGCAGGGTAAGCGTACAGCAGGAGGCACTGCCAGAGGCACAGGCAGACAGGTAGCGGGCCGGCCCTCCTCCGCCCTCTCTGGGGAACCGACCTACAGGCTGCTCTTTCCTAAATTGAGAAACCGAGTGTCCTTTAGAAACAAGGCTTCTGCGTACTTCTCTGGGGATCTCCCTGGAGAACAGCCGCACTCCTCTGGCCTAACTGTCCTGCGCCCCCTGCGGGTGTCCAGCCTCCAGCAGGCTCTTGGCTGTTGCATCTGAGATACAGACACACGAGGACCAACGGGCAGTGGACGGGTGAGGAGAGGCCTCAGGGGCTCACAGATGCAGAGAGAGGGACAGTACCTGCATTCTGTCACACAGCACCTTGGTTTACTTGAGACTGTAGGTGTCTCAGTAGCTAGACCAGAGGGTTTTGAGTGCCCTGACCACTTCCTGAGGCTGCAGATCCACCAACATTGACATAGATGAGAGAATTGAGGTCCCTCTACACCTGGCAGGACTTTGGGACCAATGGAGGATCCACCCAGGCCTCACACTTCTCCTCCTCAGCCACCGGCCTTGAAAGACAAGATGTAGATGGGAGAGAATACAATAATCTCACAGGCTCGGGTGCAGCCCAGGGTTCGAGGCTCGCCTGCCAGGCCCGAGGCCCTGGGTTCAATCCACACCACTGAAAAAAACAAAAACAAAAAACCCCAAACTCATGAAAAGGCAATTTGTAAGAAAAATCTAAGAGTGCATCAACAGAACTTCAGTTGGGATCTTCTGAGGCGATAAGAACAGCAGCACCCATCAAAGAAGGGATATTTTGAGGTTGGAGCTGCCACAATGGGAAGGAGCGGCTGGGCATAGCTCTCTGGCTGCGGCGGGCACACCTGCCCTCCTGCGGAAGCCTGGCTGTGCTCATCCCTGACTCCTAGGTGTCAGGTTTGGTGAGTGCGCAACAGGCACCCTGTCCCTCTGCTGCACCAGGACTGGCGCGAGATGAGCCCGAGCCGTGGTGGTGGTTCTGCCCTCTGTCAGGTGTGTGCCATCCGTCTTGTGACTGGGCTTAGGACTGGGTGTGATACAGTGCCAGCTAACGAGGTCCGAAGATGGTGTGGGGCTTGGGGCAGGGGTAGGGCTTGGCCCTGAGGTGGCCCCGAAGCTCACGGAGGGAGAGTGCAGTACAGTCCCGCGGCAAAGTGATTAGCAGAGCTGTGACCTGATTGGCTGGTCAGTCCATCTGGGGGTTGGCAACTGGGTGGACTAATGGGTGTGCCTGTGGCGGGCGGGCGTGGTCAAGAGAGGAGGTCAGCAGAGCTGTGACCTGATCGGCTGGTCAGTCCATCTGGGGGTTGGCAACTGGGTGGACTAATGGGTGTGCCTGTGGCGGGCGGGCGTGGTCAAGAGAGGAGGTCAGCAGAGCTGTGACCTGATTGGCTGGTCAGTATCTGGGGGTTGGCAACTGGGTGGTCTAATGGATGGACTGTGGCAGATAGGGCGTGGTCAAGAGAGGAGGTCAGCAGAACTGTGACCTGATTGACTGGTCAGTATCTGGGGGTTGGCAACTGGGTGGTCTAATGGGTGGACTGTGGCAGATAGGGCGTGGTCAAGAGAGGAGGTCAGCAGAGCTGTGACCTGATCGGCTGGTCAGTCCATCTGGGGGTTGGCAACTGGGTGGACTAATGGGTGGACTGTGGTGGGAGGGTGTGGTCAAGAGAGGAGGTCAGCAGAGCTGTGACCTGATTGGCTGGTCAGTCCATCTGGGGGTTGGCAACTGGGTGTTCTAATGGGTGGACTGTGGCAGATAGGGCGTGGTCAAGAGAGGAGGTCAGCAGAGCTGTGACCTGATCGGCTGGTCAGTCCATCTGGGGGTTGGCAACTGGGTGGACTACCGGGTGGTGCCTCTGGCGGGAGGGCGTGGTAGAGGAAGCGTCCCGGGGTGCCTTGGGGACCTTGCACTGTGGCGGTCTGCTTGCTGGTATCCACGTCCGGAGCTGCAGTCCTCTGCCGTGTCCTTGGGCTCTGATTCTTGTCTCACCTCCGGCCTGGAGGCATGGACAGGGCAGATGTGAGACTGGACCGTGAGCCGGGAGCCCAGCACTCTTCCCTCCTCCACGCTGCTCTTGTCAGGTGTTTGGTCACCGTGACGCAAAGCTGACCAACATAGACAGTTTGAAAAGGACACAAGGCAGGCATTTCCTTTCTTTCTTCAAATTTGTCCCATGAGAGCAGGGTGCGGCGGCAGCCACCCTGTCACCACGCAGCTCTAAGGCCAGTGCTGAAGTGGCCCAGGGAGCCGTGGCACTGCCCGTCATTAAGCGGCTGAGGTAGGTCAGCTGTGCCCGCAGCCCAGGCTCGGCCGTGGGAAGTACTTGATGCGCTCTTTTTGTTTAGACAGTTGTGAGTTGAGCCCTCTCTTAGTGGAAGGTCAAAAGCATTTTGATCAGTATATTCAAGGAAAATATTTAACTGAAAGTTTAGGAAATAGAACCAGCAACAATTCTCAAAATGTAGAAAAAATAGGTCCAGATGGAATGCAAGTTAAAAGGCCAGGCCTAGACACCAGCGCAGGTGTGTCCCAGAAGGGGGGCTGTGTGTCTGAGTGGAAAGTCCCCCTGTTGCCAAGGAGAGTGGACGAAAAGCGGTCGGCAACCAGGGATAAGATGGTGTGCTCAGAGAGGGTCGCTTACTACACACAGACCGGGGCTCACAGCAGCTCTGGATCTCGGGAGACAGCGGGCAATGCCTCAAATGACTGAGGAAAGAAGGCCTCAGGAAAGAGCGCTGCCCTCGGCCCACCCCTCTGTCCCTGCAGTAAGCAGGACTTCCAGCCTGCAGACGGGAGCCAGAGACCACACGGCTGATCCGGGGCTCGCCTCTGCCCACGCTTGGAGGGCCAGGTGGCGGTCCAACCCACGGTGAGTGCCCCACGCTGCGGGGCCTCCAGGGAGCTGTGCGTTTGGATGTCCCCATTTATAGTCCTCACTGTCATAGAAGAGCAGGCTCCTGGTGCTTGGTAGACCTGGTCCCAGAAGGAGAGGCATGACGGGGACCTGCCCCACAGCGAGGACCAGAGCACGTGGCACTGGGGGAAGAGGGAGGAAATGACGGCAGCAAGCTCTAACCTGGAGTAGCACCATCAGAAGGGAGAGGTAGAAGCCCGGCCTGCGGCCACGCCTGGGTCCATGTCGCCATGGCAAAGTGGGGACCCATGCAGTGAGGGAAAGTAAAGAACGTCCACGCGCTTCTGCCCCTTTCGATGCTTCGTTCACTCCACTCACTCAATACAATTTCACTCTGTAAGTTCTTAATGGAGGAACGACAGTCCCTAATGCTGGGCCCTGCAGTAGACATGATCAATTTGTAAGGGTCCGGCGGAGCGTGGGAGAAAGAGACCACAAGAGACCAACTTCATGCAATAAGCAGGGGGGGAATTTTATTGAACCAGCACGCTGGGGCTCAAGGCTCACTCAGGAAGGGAGAGCAGCCCAGAGCCCAGAGCAGAGGTCAAGCAGAGCTTAAGTACACTTTTTGGAGAAGGCGGGGGGCTTTGCATACATCAGAACAAATCATCATGAGGCTCGGGAACAGTCTGGGCAGGGGTGATTGGTCACCCCTAAGCAGGGTACACATTTAAACTGATTGGTTTTGGGACCTGGATGCTTACGTGCCAAGCTACCTGGAGCCCTTAGCTATTAAACAACCAGGGAATCAATGGAATTATTTCCCGGGCAGTTCCAGTATTGTCCTAACAGCTACAGAGATTACAGGTTGGGGGGGTAGCAGAGGAATTTTAACAATACCTAGTCTTTTACTTTTTAGCCCAGGCCTTGCAGTTTAGAAACTTTACAATGCCCGGTCTTTTACACTTTAACTCAGGCTTTTGCAGCTTAGAATCAGCTTAGAAATTTTACCTTTACAAATTCCCAGCAAACTGTTCTAGATTATTGAATTCACAGGAGGCGGTTCTAGATCAATCCTGAGCACTGCCGACACACTCATGGTGACAGGCTCCTGACAGACAGTCCCTCTGCGTGCTAAACTCAAGGTCAGATCACAAGTCTCCAGCCTGAGGCTCTCAGTCCACAGGCGCCCACTCACTCAGACCCAGGCCATCAGGTCAGGAAACCAGGCAGGCTTCTGGGGTGAGCTGAGGGCCGGCTGAGGAGAGGGTCACAGGGAGACGTCCCTGTTCTCGCCAGGGTCAAGATGTGGCTGTGGGTTTGAGAGCGGTGAGGACCACGCAGAGGATCAGGCAGATGACAGTAGCTGGGGTGTCACTGCAGGTCCTCACCAGGCTCTCAGGCTTGTGTGCGTCAGGGCCGGTGGCTGAGTGTTCATCTGCTCCACTATTTATACCAAGTTTGGGGGCTGCTGACCCCCCTTTCAGTCCTAATCAGCTGCCGCGGGGTCTCTCAGTTAGGTCACTTACCCTGGGGCATCTGGTCTGGTGGTCCCACCCGGATGGATCTTCCCCTTATGAGGGAGCACAGTCTGCCAGAGGCTTCCCGGGAGTCTGTCACGGAGGGAAGTGACTTGTTTGTGCCTCAGGGCCACCCTGAGGGCTCGGGAGGTGAGCCTGCGGAGCCTGCAGGATTCACACTGGCTCAGGCCTCACCATCCTCACAGCTCACTCCCTAGTACCACAAAAGTATGTAAATGGAAAGAAATTGTGTAACACATAATAGTAAAAAAGTGAAATTTATAAGAAGCTAAATGTAATTGTAAAACCAAGCCTGACTCTACCATTAGCCATATTTATGGACTATAGGTTTAAAACACAGTGATATAGAGGAGGGGCCAGTTTTCTCCCCAAACTGGCTACCTCTTTCTTTCCTTCCCTCACTCCACTATCTTTGCTTGAAAATCACTCCCCCCCCACCCCCCCACCCCCGTTCTGTTTCTCCACCCTCAATTCTGGTATATCTTTGTGCTAACACCATGAACATGGCTTTACTGCAGTCCTTGAAATCAAGGTTTGGCACTCAACTTTGATCTCTCTCTCTCTCTCTCTCTCTCTCATTGGCTAATCCGAGTCATTGCATGTCAATTATGATTCCGATTGTGTTGACTTTATAGGTCCATCTGGGGAGACTTCTAGTGCTGAGACCCCAGTCTGTGATCATAGCACATCTCTCTGTGTAAGTCTTCAATTTAGCTCACTACTCCTAGATTTTGAAAGTAGGGTTTTTCCATAGTTTTTGTTAAATATAGTCTTACTTTTAAAAATGCTTGCTAATGCTTTTGTAAGTGGCATTTTTAAAGTTTTATTATCCAATTCTTTGCTTTTTTTGAATATTGACCATGAATCTGGTAACATAATTACACTTATTTGATCTAGTAGGTTTTTTCAGAAAGATTCTGTAAAGTTTTCTATAGAAACAATTATTTCATCCATGAATACCTTACTGTTTCCTTTATAAAACTTACTTTATTTTTTTCTTATCTTGTTCTGATGGATAACATCAACAAGGATGGGAGCAGACGGCCCTCCTCCTTTCAGGCCTCAGGGGACATCAGTCACCAAATTACTGTTATCACTATAAAAACAATGGCCACACTTTGTAAAACACTTCCTTTGTCCAGTTGAAGATAGTGCTTCTTTCATTTCCTAAAAAATTTTTTATAAGTGTTTTTCTATAAATATATGTTGGGTTTTGATATATTTTCCAAGCTCTATTGAGATTATCAGATTTTTTTTCTGTTTTACTGTTATTGCAATGAATTATTTTAATTGACTTTCTATTGTTAAAGCAATATCACATTTCTAGGAGAAAACCCACTTTGTCCTGAGAAGAATTGCTATATTTTATTAAGGATATTTTATGTTCATATAATAATGGTCTTTGTAATTTCCTTTGCTTGTGATATTTTATCAGATTTTATTATTAAAATTATGTGAGCCTTAAAAAGAAATTGAGTTTCCTTCTACATTTCCTGAAAGCTTACATAAGATTTTGATTATCTCCTCTTTTGCATATTTGATAGAATTCACCACTGAAATATCTAGATATGGTATTTTCTTTATGGAAAAGTGTTTTCAAAATTATCAATTTAGTACTTAAGTAGATATGACTACTTACACTTTTCTTATCTCTTGTGTCAGTTTTGATATGTGATATTTAGTAGAATTTGTCTATTTCATCTAAGTTAATTTTATTGCTATGACGTTTCACTTGGTATCTGTAATTTAACATTATTATGTTAATAAAAAGTACAAATTATATTTTGGGATCTTAACATTTCATTCTGGGTAATAAAACAACTAGATGAAAAATCTGAAAGGCTGTGAAATAAATGGCCTTGACCTAGTAGGTATTTATAGGACACTATACACGGCATAAAGATTGCAGTATCTAGTCTTTGAGCAAAATAGATCCTCTTCTTGCCAGGAGTCTCTCTTCAGTTTCAAAAGGCTCATCTTATGACTGCTGAAGACCTGCAGTGAGATAGGCTGGTGCACTGCATTTGCTCTGGAGTGCCCCTCGGGTAGACAGCGTGCCATTGGCACTGGTCTTGACATGCTCTTGGGGGTTTCTTCGTTACCTGGCCCAACGCGCTGGACCTGGAACCGTCACTATTCCACTCGCCGGGGTCGGGAGGTCCATGCAGGTAGACTCGCATCCCCTCATCCTTGTCCCAGTCTCAGGCCCTTCCTCGTGCGTGTTTTCCTGCCAGAAGGTGCTGCCCACTGTGCGTGACACCTCCTGGCTACAGTCCTACAGAGCTGCTTGGTGCCTGCTGGGACATGAGTCTGGATAGAGCCCTCAGAGAGAAGAAGGGTTGTAGGGAAAGTCTTGGGGGCGATCGGAACTCCCTGCAAGGCAGGTTCTTCAGGGAAGGAGCTTCCCCTCAGAGCGGGAGGAAGGCTCCATTTGGTCACAATCATCCTGGGCATGATAGGGGGACGCGGGTCCTTGGCTCTGCTTGAATCTACTCGTGTATCTTCCTGGAGATGTGGGTGCTCTACTCTAAGTTTCACCAAAGACATTCTGTGAGCCCCTCAGTTCAGTTGCAGTGAGATCGGCCCACCCTTGGGTCACACTGGTTTTTTTCTTGGAGAGAAGAGTTACTTTTAGGGCAGCTAGGGATGTTTTTGAGTCTGTTCCTGGGCCTGGGAATGTGAAGTTCTGAGCTCCTTAGTTTCTCTCTCTGCCCTCTGCAGTATGCTTAGATGCAGACAGCCAGTCCCATTGTTTTATACTCTTTATTTCCACCAAGATGTTTTACGTCTTCCTAACTTGGTCACTCAAAGCCTTGTCTCCTGTCTCAGGCTCCCAGGTCTCCAGGACCACAGGCGTGTACCTGCACACCTGGCCACCATGGATGGATAAATATCTGTCTTGCTACGTATCCCATGGACAGCTACTATTCATGTCTCCATTGACAACGAGAAGCAGGGTCGGCTCAGAGATTCCCAATCCCTAGGTCCTGTTTACCTGGAACAAATACCCATCATTTTGTTACCGCTGTTGACCGGTGACGAGTTCTTGCTCCCCGATGTTGAAGAATAACACCAAAGAAGCACGCCGAGGCAAGGTCAGAGATTAGAAATTTATTAAAGGACAGAAGGAAGGACTTCTCCCAGAGGAAGAAGGGGACCCAGAAGGTGGAATCCGTGGAAGTGCGGTTGTTTCCCCTTTTTATACTTCTTTCAGTGATGGAATGTAGGTTGGAAGGCCCGAGGGGTGGGACACAGGAGGGCCAAAGAAGTAGTCTGAGCAGGAAGGACTTCATTATCACTTCTTTGTGATGGGCTATCTTCAGATCTGCTGGGGGCTATTCATTAATACTTCTTCCAGGTGGACTTTGGCCTAGGGCCTTTTCAGGACTTCATTAACATTCCATGAGTTGTCCTGTGTTTTCCCTGAGTCATTCCCAGCATGGCCTCCATTTTAGATTCCACTCGGTATTAGACCCGACTTACCTAACTACACTGACCACCTAACTTTAAATCTGGCTTCACTCTGACCTTGCCTCGGCGTGCTTCTTTGGTGTTATTCTTCAACATCGGGGAGCAAGAACTCGTCACCGGTCAACAGCAGTAACAATTTCAGGCTCAGTTAGATAAGACTCAGAACTTAATGGAGAAAGGCTTTTATCACAAAAATGACGTTTAACACAATGTGAGAGAAGCTTGTGGAAGCCTGGCCTGGGAATGACAGGGTCAGAGGAGGAGCCCGAGCTGGCCGGCAAGTCTGACGTCTCCAGGGATCCCAGGAGTCCAAGTGTGGGAGTGGCCAGAGCAGGACCATGTCGGGAAGCTCACGGACAGCCCAGGTGCCCGCCTCTGTGGTCTGCTGCCAAGAAGCTGGGCGTGAGGGCAGGAGGGGCGGCGAGGGCTGGCAAGGCACCTCTGAGTCTGTTGTCCACAGGGACCGGCATGGACTCAGCCAGGCAGGCTCACCTGCCCTCCCTGTCCTAGGGACGTTCTGGCCCAGAATCGTGCCCAAGAGGACTCTGGGAAACGCAGAGTCACAGGGTTAGAGCCCCGAGCCCATGCCTTGCACACCCCTGTCTTCCTACCTGGCTTCTGCAGTCGCAGGTGACATCACGTGTACCGATGCCGACCTCCGCAGTGAATATTCATGTGCTAAGTGCTTCTGGATGGCCTCCCGTGAATGCTAACAGTAAAACACGTGTGCTCACATGACATTGTCTACACGGGGGGGATTTTTAAAGTTAATTGCCTTACAAGGCATCATGCACATAAAAACATGGTTGAAAGACAACATTTTCACAGAGGTTACGTTGGAATGGTGGATTGTACTCAGTATTTCCTCTTACTGTTTTTTTTTCAGGTGTTCTATGTTGAATATGTAATGTTTCATGAATTAGAAACAAATTAATACCTTCTCTTCCTTTATTTGAATTGAACTCTGACATACTTGCGTGGGGTCGGTGTTAAATCCCGTCCTGCAGACCTGTGCTGGACCTTCAATGCCCAAGGCATGGCCACGGGGTGGGATGGACCCTTCCATGCTGCCTTTCATGGCGTCCTGGGACAAGGCTCACCTGTTGGTTCTCACTTCGTTGCATTGCTACATCCTCCTATGCAGGAAGGGAAACGTTGACCTTCTCCCTTAATGAAGGTCAGGCCTGGGCTTCGGTGTGGGAAGAGGCACAGATAGCCTGAGGGGAGTAAAGCAGGGCCAGCCGGGGACCTGCTCAGGTCCCTCTCCACAGATGGAGCCACACGCAGCCTCCTGAATGCTATCTGAGGTCGCCGGTGGGAGGGAGGGAGGGAGGAATCTGACAATCGCGTATGGGTTTCACCCTGGGTTGGGGCCGGGGACAGGAGTTCTGTGTCCCCGGGGAGCAGAGGAGCTGGGCTGGCATTTAATTCCATCATGGGACTCATCCACTCTGACCATCCAGGGGCCTGTGCCCGCCAGCCCTGTCCCTACTATGTTTAGTCCCTTGTCAGTGTGGAAGAGCGCTGAGAATGATCCGCACCGACATCCCTCTGTCCAGCCGCATAACGTCAAGGTCCTGACAACAAGCCCCAGTCCACCCAACGCCTCCCAGCGCCCTCCTCTCCTGCCCAGTGGGGACCGTGGACACGGTGACCCAGCACATGTGCTGTTCCTCTCCCTGCCACCTCCCCTCCTAGCAGGGGACAGGAAGGCTAGCAGCAGAACAGGTTGCTACTGGCCCTGGGGACAGCCCCATCCAGGAGAGTGGGAGGTGGTAGAGTGCACGCTGGTGGGGGTCGGCTCCGCACCTGTCCTCCTCTCTGTCTGCCAAGCTCTCCACACCTGCATTCGAGCTGTGGACATGTCACAGTCTCAGCTGTCACTCTTACCTGGCAGCCTGGTGTCCTCCAGCCTTCTTCTTTTCCCACAGAGGACTTTACAATTTTATTCCATGCTACTCCACCAAGTGAGTCATTGTTCTTTGCCTTTAAAGCATTTCGCGGAGCTTATTTAAATAAGTATTTCAACAGCTATCTGTTTCCTTTACTAGCTTGGAAGTTCTGGAAAGGCAGCATTTAATTCCTATAAAGGAAATAGAAGGCATTAATTTGTTTTTAATCAATGAAATATTGATTACAAAAAATACATATTCAACATCAAACACCTGAAAATCAGTAAGAGGAAAAATTTTGTGCAATCTGGAGGCCTTCCATGTTGAGATGCTCACAAAATGAGAGGTAAATAGATGAGGAAGAAAGAAAGAAGGAGGAGGAGAAGGGAGGAGAAGGAGGAAGAGGAGGAGGTGGAGCTGGAAGAGGTGAAGGAGGAGGAGGAAGAGGTGGAGCTGGAAGAGGGTGAGGAGGAGGAGGAGGAGGTGGAGCTGGAAAAGGTGGTGGAGGAGGAGGAGGTGGAACTGGAGGAGGTGGAGGAGGAGGAGGAAGAGGTGGAGCTGGAAGAGGGTGAGGAGGAGGAGGAAGAGGTGGAGCTGGAAAAGGTGGAGGAGGAGGAGGTGGAGCTGGAGGAGGTGGAGGAGGAGGAGGAGGAAGAGGAGGAGGAGTGTGAGGAGAAGGAGGGAGGTAAAGGAGGAGGAGAAGGAGGAGGAGGGTGAAGGAAAAGGAGGAGAAGGAAGAAGTGAAGATGGAGGAGGAGGCTGAGGAGAAGGAGGAAGGTGAAGGAGGAGGTGGAGTTGCAGGAGGAGGTGGGGAGAAGGAGGAGGGTGAGGCAGAGGAGCTGGAGCTGGAAGAGGTGGAAGAGGAGGAGGAAGAGGTGGAGCTGGAAGAGGGTGAGGAGGAGGAGGAGGAGGTGGTGGAGCTGGAAGAGGTGAAGGAGGAGGAGGAGGAGGTGGAGCTGGAAGAGGGTGAGGAGGAGGAGGAGGAGGAGCTGGAAGAGGTGAAGGAGGAGGAGGAGGTGGAGCTGGAAGAGGTGAAGGAGGAGGAGGAGGAGGAGGAAGAGGTGGAGCTGGAAGAAGGTGAGGAGGAGGAGGAGGAGGAGCTGGAAGAGGTGAAGGAGGAGGAGGAGGAGGAGGAAGGAGGTGGAGCTGGAAGGAGGTGGAGGAGGAGGAGGTGGAGCTGGAAGAGGTGAAGGAGGAGGAGGAGGAGGTGGAGCTGGAAGAGGGTGAGGAGGAGGAGGAGGAGGAGGAGCTGGAAGAGGTGAAGGGGGAGGAGGAGGTGGAGCTGGAAGAGGTGAAGGAGGAGGAGGAGGAGGAGGTGGAGCTGGAAGAAGGTGAGGAGGAGGAGGAGGGAGGAGCTGGAAGAGGTGAAGGGGGAGGAGGAGGAGGAGGAAGAGGTGGAGCTGGAAGAGGTGGAGGTGGAGGAGGAGGAGGAGGAGAGGTGGAGCTGGAAGAGGAGGAGGGAGGAGGTGGGAGCTGGAAGAGGTGAAGGAGGTGGAGGAGGAGGAGGAGGAGGAGGAGCTGGAAGAGGTGAAGGAGGTGGAGGAGGAGGAGGAGGTGGAGCTGGAAGAGGTGAAGGAGGTGGAGGAGGAGGAGGAGGTGGAGCTGGAAGAGGTGAAGGAGGTGGAGGAGGAGGAGGAGGAGGTGGAGCTGGAAGAGGTGAAGGAGGTGGAGGAGGAGGTGGAGCTGGAAGAGGTGAAGGAGGTGGAGGAGGAGGAGGAGGTGGAGCTGGAAGAGGTGAAGGAGGTGGAGGAGGAGGAGGAGGAGGTGGAGCTGGAAGAGGTGAAGGAGGTGGAGGAGGAGGTGGAGCTGGAAGAGGTGAAGGAGGAGGAGGAGGAGGTGGAGCTGGAAGAGGTGAAGGAGGTGGAGGAGGAGGAGGAGGTGGAGCTGGAAGAGGTGAAGGAGGTGGAGGAGGAGGTGGAGCTGGAAGAGGTGAAGGAGGAGGAGGAGGAGGTGGAGCTGGAAGAGGTGAAGGAGGTGGAGGAGGAGGAGCTGGAAGAGGTGAAGGAGGTGGAGGAGGAGGTGGAGCTGGAAGAGGTGAAGGAGGAGGAGGAGGAGGAGGAGGTGGAGCTGGAAGAGGTGAAGGAGGAGGAGGAGGAGGTGGAGCTGGAAGAGGGTGAGGAGGAGGAGGAGGAGGAGGAGCTGGAAGAGGTGAAGGAGGAGGAGGAGGAGGAGGAGGAGGTGGTGGAGGAAGCTGAGGCCGAGGCGGGGGCAGCCAGACTCCACTCTGTAGAAGGGAAGCAGTACTGAGCTGAGGAGCCATTGGACTCAGTCCTCTGTGGACAGTGGACAAGTGGCTAGGTCCCCCTCTGGCTGTGAGGTCTCCATGGCCACCTCCACCCTGAGACTGTCGTTTCTGTAGCCTCTCCTCTGCTGTGGCTCCTCTGTCTGTGCCTACCCTGCTTGCCCCTCGGGTTGGGTAGGGGCAGGTGACCCTTGACCGCTGTGGTCAGGGTGAGCCCAGCAGTGGGACAGTGGCCTGAGCATCCCTTGGCTCTGTTCCCAGTGCAGACTGGTGCAGACTGGTCATGGAGAACAGCTTGCCCCCTCCCCCAGCCGTCCTCACTGCAGACTGGCCCTGTCTCCAAGTGACCCATCAGGTGCTGCAGCCCCTCCCTGTGTTCACCTCCCTGTCCTTGCCCACTCTCTGCCATGTCACGTCCAGCTGAGGCTCTAGGGGTCTGGTCCTCACCCTCTCCCCGCTGCAGCTCGGGTGGTGCAGAGGCAGAGAGGAGCGGGACGGGCATTCCCTCCTCACTCCCGCTGGGCTGGACTCACCGCCCAGCTGCTTGACGCCGAGGGAAAAGGAACTTCTCAGAACGTCCTTCTGCTTCATGGACAGAGGGGAGAGAGGAGTTTACCCGTGACATACTAATTGGTTCCCTCCGGGTGCAGACGGGATGATCAAACCACATGGGGAGGTGATGGAGGAGGAGAAGGAGGAGTCCCTCCACCCTGCTTCTGAGGGGCTGGACAGGGAGTTCAGGGAGTGCCTCAGACAGGGGTGCTTCCTGGCCGCGCCTGGGCTACCAAGCCAGACCCCACGCAGACACCAGGAATCGGGGGCTGGAAGTGCTCTCCACAACTCGGCTTCTGTGTCATCCTGATGATAAACAGCTTCTGTGCCTGGCTCTCCACTCGAGTCCCCAGTGCCTGGCAACTCGGCGGCCAGGCCCTAGTGAACCGCAGGGCAGCGTGAACCCCGGAGTCTTGTCACAGGGCCCCCCCCACCTGGGAACATGGAAAGACCCCTGGATCAGAAGATGCGGCCCTGCAGAGCACAGGAGCATGCTGCCAGGGCCACCAGGAAGCAGTGCCTGGATTCAGCCTCCACACACCCCGTGTCTCTCCAGGGGATCTGGGCAGTTAGCGCCGAGCCTCCCTCAGCACAGGGTGGACCATGCTTCTGCCTGCATCTCAGGAACCTGAGAAATGCCTTCAGCTGTCCAAGGACATCACCTTTCTTAGGACCCATCAAGGACTGGGTAGGTTTCTAGGAACTTACTCTGAAGAATCAAAGTGACCTTACGACAGTGATGACGGGCAGCCCATGTTTACAGCGGCACAACTCATAGCAGCCCAACCTGGGAACCAGCCTCCGTGTCCATCAATGGAAGAGTGGATAAGGAAAATGTGGTGCATATTGGAGCTGTATGCAGCCATAAAGAAGAAGGAAATTCTGGCATTTGCAGGAAAATGGGTGGAACCAGAGACCATCATGTTAAGTGAAACAAGTCAAACTCAGAAGGTCCAGACGCGTATGTTTTCTCTCATACGCAGAAGCTGGAGAGGAGAAAGGAAAGGGAGGGAGGGGGTGGGAGGGAGGGAGGGAGGAGGGGCAAGGTTGGGAAATGTCGTACTGTGTGCATGTATGAATATGGAACAACAAATCCCATCGTGATGTGCAACTACATGCACCAAAAAAAAAAAAAAAATGTGGAGAAAAAAGGGATTGGGCTGGTGTTTAGCAAGAAAAAAACTGACCTGCGTTTATTTTCCTAGTGATGTTTACTTCTCAAATATAAAATGTACGGTCTGCTGCTCTAGTTTCATATCTTTGTCTGTACGATGACTCTGAGTTTTGAAGCCAAGTCATCGTAGACTGTTGGGAACACTTCAGGCAGCCGGTCAGTGCGAGGCTGGTAACCCAGGTGAAGCAGTCACGGTAGGAACGGGATGACACAGCTGCACCCCTGTGCACGCTGCCGTCATATCAGATTGCTGCCTGATTCCAGCAGCTGGGTGCCATCAGTGACCGGGAGAGGGCCTCTGACTTCAGAGGGTTAATGTGAAGAATGGGCTTCTGGGCTCCGTGGGACATGGTGTGCTCAGTGTGTCTTGGCTCCCAAGCTCTACAGTGAGGCCACAGCAGTACCGGCTTCGCAGGGAATGGAGGAGGTTAAGGGCAGGCTCAGCACAGTGGCCGACACCATGAGCCCTGGGGTCCACCAAGCTCTGCTGTCATCCAGGTTCTCTGAGCTGTATCGGGGACATCAGAGGCCTTCTGTTTGGAGCAAACCACTTCAGCAGGGTGTGGTGGTGCTGCACCCCTGTAACCCCAGCCGCTGAGGCAGGAAGACCACAAGTTCCAGGCCAGCCTGGGCCACTTAGTGAGACCCTGTGTCAAAAGATGAAAAGGGCTGGGGGTGTGGCTCAGGGGCAAGCGCCCCTGGGTTCAGTCCCCGGTACGGCAAACAATCAAAAAGTCACTTCTTCAACCAGTAAGCATCACTGACCTCAGATCCCACGAGTTAGGAGTTTGGAAGGGCTTAGGGCCAGCTCCAGGGGGCCACGCAGCTGCAGTGGGAGGCTCTCCACATCCAGTCTCTCCCTCCCTTACCGTCCAGCTCAGGAGCCGTACGGAGGAGAAGCAGAGGGCACCCTCACATCAGGAGAGTGTGGGGGTGTGTGTGGGGGGGGGGCACCTGGGCAGGCAGCCACAGAGCAGGCCTGAGGGTGAGGGAGGGCAGCAGAGCCAGGCGGATGGGGCCCCGAGGGGACCCCAGGCTGGAGGCTCACCCCGAGGAGACAAGCTGAGGAGAGAGGCTTCCTTCGGTGACAGAGCGGAGAAGGGCTGTCTCACAGGTGGGCTTCCTCCTCCTGGGTGGAGGGGGACAGGTGGGCAGGCACAGGCGCACAGGGGAGGGCATCCACCCGGCCCTGGGAAGGGGCAGAGGCTCCCAGGACGCGGGCATCACCTCTTTCCATGTCCACTCCTTGTGTGGTCGGCAGCTTCCTGTCCTGGCGCATGAGCGGGGGTCGCGGGAGACCAGGGAGTCTGGGCCAAGTTCTCCTTGTTCCTCAAATGTTCAAGAGATCCGAGTGCAGAGCTGAGCAGAATCAGAAAGGAAGGCTGAGGCAGCGAAGGGGACAGGCCCCCTCAAGTCGGGGAGGCCAGGGCGTCCGTCACCAGGGAATGTGTCCTTACAGCAGTCCTGGGGACTGCATCCAGGGCACTCTACCACGGAGAGACAGAGTCTCACCAAGTTGCACAGGCTGGCCTCAAACTCGCCATCCTCCTGCCTCAGCCTCCAGAGTGGCTGGAACCACAAGTGTGCCCACTGTACCAGGCCTCACTCAGGGGACATCGGCAGGCCCCAGGGGGAAGTTTTGGCAAAAACGTGGTTCAGACCCTTAAAGAAACACCCCAGTAGCCTCACCATCAGGCCCCAGGTCAGCAGTGGCTTCACGGCAAAGCCAGCAGAGACTGGGAATGTATCGCCCCCCGGGCAGCCTCCCGGACGAGAGACGTTTAAGTCCACTGGGAGCAACTGGAGTCGGAGAGCTCATGTGGGTTCTCCTTGGTAGCCCAGCTGTGCTGAGGGGCACGGCCAGCTTGGAGCAAGTGCCTATGAAGGCAGCGGAGGAATGAGCCTCCTGACCTTATTCCTGCCTCTTGAAAAGAAAGAGCGAACCCTGGCCCCGAGTCCTCTGGCACGACCCAGGGAGGCAGATTTAAAAGGGCCGCTGAAGGAGGCTTCATTGAGATGTCACTCCTGCACAGGCTGCTGTGTTCTGAGTCGCCACCAAGTCGCCACACTGACCTAGCACCCACACCTGCTCTTCACACCTTGCTCCTGGCACCAGGTGAGGAGGGATTTCCCCCCACAGCAATTCTCGTCCTGCAATCTGTGACTGGGAGAGGTCCTCAGGCCCCACAGGTGGGGGACTCAGCCTCTGCCCACTTCAGAGGCCACTCTCCAGTCCAGATGGCCCCCTGTACTTCTGACCGGTGGAGGTGCCGCTCCTTCTCCAGCTCACTCACTGCTAGGGCAGCTCGCAGACCTGGGAAAGGTTTGTTCTTCCACGACGGGTTTGTCGTAAAGACGGCGGCGACTCGGGAGGAGCCAGCTGGGGAGACGCACAGGGCGAGGTCTGGGAGGGGCTCAGCACGGCCAGGTCCTCCCTGGGCCCCCTCAGCACGGAGCGTGTTCAACAGTCAGTGCATCTGCCCTCTTGGGTTTCCTGGAGGCTCCAGTACGCCGGCACGACTGTCCTGGTCACTGGTGGAGTCCGTGGAGGTGTGGGTTGGGGAGGGGTCTGAGAGTTTCCGCCTTCTATCCAGGGCTGCTCCCCTGCAGCCAGCCCCGGGTCAGGGCTCTCGGAAGAGGCCGCAGGGCCGGGGACTCAGCTGGTGCCGGGGCTCCATGAACAGGGAGGGTGCTGTTGGCCTTCACCTCCGGCTTTATCAGCCCTGGTCAGCCATGGGAAGGCCAGATGCATGTTTCCCGCTGTGAGCCACCAAGTCACACGGTCTCCTGTGACTGCTAGGGTCCCTGGGGAGCCACACGCCCTGTGTCCACCATACTCCACGGTGGAAGCTGGTCAGAGTGCTGGGGGAGAGTGGGGTGCAGAAAGGTGCTCAGAATGAGGGGCAGATGAGGCCAGCACAGCCGTCCATTGCTCCTTGGCCCCCAGACAGAGGGCTCAGGTAGACTGGCCATAACAGGGGTAGTGGGGACCAAGAGGTCGAGTGTGAAAATGGCCTGGAGTTTCTCTTTCAGAAGCGTCCACTCAGTGAGCTCTGTGCGGTCACGCAGGGTCACTTATCTGTAGTGGGAGTTTCAGGAGGCGGATGGCAAGGGGTCACCTTTCTGCTGGTGCCCGTGGCCCCGTGAGTAGGGGAAGCCCAGGAATGCACTGTCACTGTTGGTCCCCCAGCTGGGTCTTAGGCTTCCCATTCTTTGTGTTAGACATAAAAACAAACAAAGAAGAGACTCTTTCCTGATACTGTCTCTTCCTGTGAAGACAGACTGTGTTCCCACCCTCAGCTTCACACAGATTCCTTGACTTTTAGAAATTCCATTACAAAAAATCGAACATCTAGATCTAAGTGCAGAGTGAATTATCAGGGTGAAGAATCGCTCCTTGTAAATCACCAGTTCTGGCAACGAAGGCTAATTTTCCTGTGATTTAGTGAAACGCTTCCTCCTCCATCTCTCCATTTTGTTGCTGCAAAGAGGGGAGATCTCCCCTATTTCTCTTTCCCCTGGGGCTTCCTTACTGAGCTCCGTACACGGGTGCTCATCCCAGATGTGGAAGAAGAGGATTCCTGGGAAATCACGGGTGATGCGGGCCCACGCCTCCGGCACCGGCCTTCAGCAGAGTCCTCCAGGTGTCCTCCATGGGAACTGCCGTGGTCTCTGGTATCCACGGGGGCCTGGCTGAGCTAGGAGTGCTGGAGTGTGGCGGAATCCTGGCGACGGAGTGCAGGCCCGTCCCCTGGACACACCTACCCTGACCACCTTCCTTCAGATTCCTCAGCTCCCGATGTGGGCCAAACTCCACCCCAGCAGCCGGGTGCTTTGGCCCAGCAGGAGGGGGCTAAGGGGCTGCCTGACGTGTGTGAGGACAGGGACCCGTGTGTTGGAGGCTGGCTTTGGAGGCTCTGGTCCCACGAGGATCTGACCTGCTCTCTGGGGTGGAGGCTGGTGCAGGAGGGCCACACTGACCCAGCCGGGGTCGGCCGGCGTCTTTCTGGGGAACTTTCGTTCACTCTGTGGTGTTGGAGGAAAAGGGATCGGAGGGGCCTGACGCTCCCGGAGTAGAAAGGACAGTGTGTGGGTGGCCTGGCAGCCTCCCCACCCCAGGCACAGGGAGAGGCCTGGCGGGGGCCCAGTGGACGTGCGAGAGGGCTGGGTGTGGCCCGTTACTCAGAGCTTGGCGTGATCTGGCGAGAAGCCCGAGTGCGGCAGCAGGGTGTGGAGATCAGTGTTAGAAGTCATCGTGGGACGCCGAGGCTTCCCGTCCTGTCCTAGGCCAGCGACTCACCCTGCAGACAGCGTCTGGTGAGGCCTGGAGCGTTTCTGGGGTGGATTCCAAAAACGTCTCAGCACGACTTAACGGAGGGTTCACTGCCTCCCCTCCACTCTCCTAAAGATGGGCGGAGGCTCCCAGAGCAGGAGGCTTGTCCAGTGCGTGGGCCAAGGAAAGCAGGGTTCCGGCCTCCCGGACCTCGGCCGTTTCTGGGCCACCAGGGGCCAGGAGACCCTCTGACTGGGCCTGGCTGCTCTCTTCTCTTGTCCTTGCTCACTCAGAACCAGGAGCAGGGCCTGAGGGAGAGCCGGGACTCCCCGTCTTCTGGGCTGACACAGAACCGGGCCTTCTCTGGACTTCACACTGGGGCCAGTGCAGCTGGTTCCTGGACGTCGGCCTCCACTGTGCTTTTCCTCAGAGGCTGAGCCTCCTCCCCTGCAGTCCCAAGCCTCCTGATGGTGTGGACTCCTGGGACCTGGGGCGGTCCGTCAGCCTCCACCTGCATTCTGTCTTAGTGTCTGGCGCTGAGCCTGCCTGGTGCCCACCCGTCCTCAGCCCTGGTCCCCATGGCGCCTCATCCCCCATCCCAATTTTGGAACAATCATCTACAGCCATTAACTTACTTAACAAATCTTTCTGTCAGTGGGGTACTTTATGGAAATTGAAAACTAATTAACGTTTATCTCAGCAGCTAATCACATAAAATCTACTGCCTTCCTATCTCAGGTCCTGAAATAATGACGGCCCACGAATTGAGCAAGGGAGATCTTGATCAGTCCTGACAGGGCACAAGCTGAGAGGAGAGGCAGCGGGCCACTCCGCCTCTTCTGCTAATGAGGACCCCAGGGCCTGCAGCCGCTGAGGCCCTGGGCGCCAGTCACCCGGACACCAGGCTGTGCCCACACCACACACAGATATCCGACACCCCAAGTGTGAGCCTGAGTGTTTGAAAATGGTCCTCTGGTACAGGCCGCTCAGCCATGTCCCCCTCGTTAAGCGTCCATGTGCTGAGTGTAAGACGCATTTCTGCGTTAGGCACCGCGAAGACAAAGGTGCCCTGTGCTATTTAATTTAAGTGATAAGCAGTGGGAACTCTGCAGTGGATGGGAAAAGGGACGTCCAAGGACGTGTCTCAAGCGGAAGAAGATGAATTGCCTGCTGCACAGGAACAAAGGCCTGTCTTCGGGGGAAGTGCTGAGCTTGGGCCCTCCTCCAGTCGGCTGGTGTCTCACCTGCAGGACTCGCCAGAGACTCCACCGAGGAGTGTGCGCTGCCTGTTCCCAGGGGGAAGACGGAATGTGCCGCTCTTCTCGGGCTTACATGCCAGGAGCTCACGGGCACGTGGGGGTGCCCACGTGATATTTATCACACTGGACAAAGTTCCCAGAATATGTCTTGAGAAATTCTAGCCTGGAGTGCAATCTTCTAAGCAGAAAATCAAGATGGGAGGATGGTAGGAAGCACCCGCAGACTGAGGTTGGCGGGGAGAGACCCTGTGGGGGGAGGCAGGGCGGTGCTGGCGGAGCCGTGGGGTGGCGGTACACTGCAACCACACAGCTGTCCCGCGGGGCTGAAGCCAGCCAGCAGCGCCTCCCAGCAGATTTGAAACGGGCACCCCTTCCTCAGGCAGGTGCAGACCTGTGCTGGGTGGTGCTGGTGGGGGTAGGGCGGGTTCAGTGCCACCCCCCCCCCAGCACAGGCACTTAGGCAGTGCTCAGCACACCCCCTGAATGTGGCACCCTGCGCTCCTTCCTACTGACCCCCACGGGATGAAGTTTCTTAGTTACAATGAACATAAACCTAGCCTAAGAGAGAGCCCGGGTGCCAGAGTGGGGGCTGGTGGGGCTTGGGGGGTCTGCAGAGGTGGTCTCTGTGCCTCTCTCTCCCCTGCCCCTCCCAGGCAGCTGAGCCTTGCTCCATGACCTTCGTCTCCGGGGACTCCAACTCTGGATGACCTCAGCTCAGCTGGACACAGCAGGGCCACTCCCTGCCTCTCAAGGCCGACTTCAGGTTCTCGGGGAGGGAACTGGTTGGTTTCTGTGAGTCAGGTTTCCACGCGGGGTCCCGTCGTGGGCAGCCACAGGGGAAGTGGCATTGGTACTAAGATCCCGGCTGGACTCCACCCTGGATGCAGGATGCTCTCATGGAAGCCACATGTGAGCTTGTAGGTCCCTGGGTCTATGACAACAAGACCTCTGCAGTGGCCCTGCTGGTACCTGCTGCCTCCTGGGAAGACGGGGACCTCTTCAGGTCTTCCCACAGTTACATGTGGGTAAACAGGACCTGAGAGGAGGGCTCTGCAGGGGAATCACAGAGGAGCTCCTGGTGGATACCTGAAATTGCACACGGCGTTCGTCCACACCCAGACTTCCTAAGGCCACCCTCCGAGACTGGACCAGGGCACTCCATCCTCGCCACCTTCTTTTCCGCACACCGCCAGCGCAGGGGTGGGTGCTTCTTCCCGCTCTCCTGATGGCTGATCCAGAGCCAGACATTTCTGGAGAAAGTCCTTTGGTCTTGGACAATGGCATCGCCTCCCCTTCCTTTGTTGGCAAGTCCTGAGGCCCCCCATTTTAGGTGGATCGAGAAACAGACGCTCGACTTTGGCCCTGGTGTTGCCCGAGCTCCTGCACAGGGTGAGTGGACCGGACCCTGACCAAGGGAGCCCGAGGCCTCTCACTGGGTAGGTTGCAGAGCCCAGTGCGGAGGACGCTCTAGAATGTGCAGAATGCATGGAGCTCGTGGAGGAAGCCGCACCCACGGTGGCTCAGCTGTCCACCCCTGGAGAGTCAGTGGGGACCCTGCGGCCACAGGGTCCAAACCTGCCCTTGCAGAGGGGAACATGGGGCTCAGCATGTGAGGACCTACGTCGGAGCCATGTATAGGTGCGAGTCACGTCTCTGTCACCCGGGGGGCCTCTGTGTAACAGTGGTGAGTCAGAACCCTGTGCAGTGCTCTCCTTTCTTTACTTTTTCTAATTATAGGACTTAGAGACGCCTGGCCTCAAGCTTCTCTCAGAAACAATGCATGTTGACAGAACCCCTCCAGCGAGGCGGTTAAGCCAGCATCTGGTCGGAGACGTGGCTAGCGCAGTGGGCTGCGGCGCTGGCCAGTCTGCAGGGCGCTGTGTGTCCCAGCATCCAAGGGGCCTTTGGATGGGTGCTTCTTCCCGCTCTCTTGATGGCTGATCCAGAGCCAGACATTTCTGGAGAAAGTCCTTTGGTTTTGGACAATGGTTTTCTAATTTACATGAACCGGAGGGCTATCTGGCACAACGAGGCTCAGCGCTGAGCTGCTGGTGAGATCACCAACTGTCGGTGGTGCTCCATGTTTCTGTGTGAGTGTTATTTGAGTCCAGCGTCTTTTCCCTTTTTTGGTCTGCAAATTCCACTCCCTCCTCACACTCTAGCAAACATTTGTTCCCAGATAATGTCAAGGAGAAGAGCCAGAAAGCAGACATCCCAACAGCTTAGCACGGCAGCTCAAAGGTGGAAATTTTATTACATTTTCCTTAACATGGTCCAGATGAAAAAATCAGACCAAGATGCCTCAAGTTTCCTTTGGCTCAGGATCCTTGTTTTCCTGGAATAGAGCACATAAAGGCACGTTGGGGCTGAGGTCATGGCCAGGAAAGAGGGGCCCTCTGCCTCGGGCCTGCTCCTCTGCACCTGCAGGTCCTTCAGGCCTCGCCTTTCCAAGGACTGCTGCCATTCACCATCTCTACCACAGGTGTTCTCTCCTCTCCTCTTCCCTCCCCCTCTCCCCTTCCCCCTCTCCCTCTCCCTCTCCCTCTCCCTCTCCCTCTTCCCTCTTCCCTCTTCCCTCCCCCTCCCCCTCTCCCTCCCCCTCTCCCTCTCCCTCTCCCTCTCCCTCTTCCCTCTTCCCTCTTCCCTCTTCCCTCTTCCCTCTCCCCTCTCCCCTCTCCCTCTCCCTCTCTTTCCCTCTCTCTCTCTCTCTCTTTCTCTCTCTGCTGTGATGCCAGGAATTAAACCCAGGGCTGCTCTGCCACTGAGCCACACCCAGCCCTTTTTATTTGTATTCTGAGACAAGGTTTTGCTGAGCTGCCCAGGCTGGCCTGGGACTTGCCTTCCCCCTGCCTCAGCCCCCTGAGCTGCTGGTATTGCAGGTGTGCACCCCATGCCTCCTCTGTGTGCCCCCTGTGCGCCCCGAGCCTGCTCTGCCGCTTGCTCTTGCAGCTTCGTGGACTCTGTCTGATGCTGCCGTCGGGGTACTTGCTTCCATGCCACTGCCACTCTTGCGGCTGCCGTCACCATGCCAAGAGCCACCTGGGACACAAAAGGTAACTTCCCTCTTAGGACAGTTCTTCAGCCCAAGATCGACACTTACTTCATTTGCCCATGTGTAGGATGCTTCTTTCCTTTGCCAATAAAGTAATAGAGCTGAATTCATTTGGGGAAGACTCATGCCCTTTTCTCATTGTCTTGCTCAGGTGTGCTTTGGCGACTCTGAACCAGCATCCCAAAATGGTCACGGGTCTGCCAGGGCTCTCAGACCCCCAGGCCAGCTCTCTGGTTCCCAAGGCACCCTGCTCTTCCCCCTGGGCAGCGAGGTAGGCACTGCCTCCCCTTCCTTAGATTGTGAAACAGACGTTCGACTTTGGCCCTGGTGTTGCCGGAGCTCCTGCACAGGGTGAGTGGACCGGACCCTGACCAAGGGAGCCCGAGGCCTCTCACTGGGTAGGTTGCAGAGCCCAGTGAGGAGGAGGCTCTGGAATGTGCAGTGTGACCATCACTTGCCACTGCTAAGAGTTGGACACTCATTAGGTCTCATGCAGGCAGCAAGGCTCCGGGACCCCCCGCCTCTTTCGTGTACCTTTGGCCCATCTCCTGCCGTCCAGTGTTTTGTTTGAACGATGCCAAACATTTGGAGGGTTGGCTGGAGCCTTCAGCTCTTTCACCCAGATGCTTGCAATCCTGTGGACGGTGGTGGAGGCTTGTTTATTACCCTGCATGTAATCACGCTGCGTCTGCACAATCTTCCTCCTCCAGATGACACTGGCGAAGTCGGTCAGTCACCCAGATGTCTCCAAATGTCGGGGTGTTTGTCATTGCCAAAGAACATCTGGATGCCTGTGCGTGTTTTTCCATTCTTATTCATGTCTTTGGCATAGATGCAGCCTTGGGTTTAGTTGCTCTGGATACAGAACAATAAATAGCCTTAATGGGGACGGGTGGACATTTAACAGAGATGCATTCACAGAGTTCCTGTGGCCAGAATCCCAGGTCTGTGCAAATGGAAAACTGTCACCATCTGAGGAAGTCTCCCCAAGAGACCACAGGGATCTCTAGAGGCCCGTCCTTGCCGGGGGTTAGGAAGGTGGGTGCCATCAACTTTTATGTAGCAAGGACCCCCAGGGCTGGGGGACACATGTCCAAGGAAAATGAGAAACTTGGCAGCATTTATAGACCCAAAAATAAACCAGAAAAATAACACCCGTTAAATGGAGTGGGTACTAATAGATCTGAGGGAAACTGCCTGTCCTTCTGGTGCCTGAGACACACTCCCCTGCCCCTGGCCCCGCAAAACGCCCTCCTAGGGGCCGCCCTACCCCAGGGGCGCCACTTACGCCTGAAAGCCTGCCTCCCGTTGGTTGGTCCAGCTGTCCGGCTGGCCCACTGCAGTGCAGAGACAGGTGGGCTCTGGCGGCCAGGAGAGACCCGGGGTGCAGGAGGGCAGAGCTGGCCCTGGGAGAAGGTGGAGCCCAGGCAGAGCCCTGCAGAGAGGAGGCCCAGCCAGGCTGCTACTGGAGAGGGAGCCACAGGGCGGGTGGAAGTGGCGAGTGCCAGCCCTGTGTGTATGCTCAGCGTGCGGAGGAGAAGGGTGGACGGTGGTCAGCACGTGGCTCCAGGGGAGGTGACCTTGAGGACAAGATGCCCTTCCTCAGCACGTGTTTTATGGCAACTGGAATGATCTAGCGGAGAGGGAGTGGCTGATGACCGGAGAGCAGAGCTGGTGTGAGGTCCTGGAGCCGGAGGGGCCTGGCCTGGCCTCTCTGTGGGCAAGCATGGGGGAGGTGCAGGTTCTGTTTCTGCCTTTCAGAATGGGCCTGGGGCCCTGGGTCTGCAGGCTGGAGGGCAGGCGTGGGGGGGCTGGAGATGGGGAGGCACTGTGCAGGGATGTACTGTGGAGGGGGTTACAGTGCAGGGAGACACTGTGCATGGGGTGTATGGTGCAGGGGGTGTACTGCACAGGGGAGGTACTGCACGGGGCAGGTACTGCATAGGGAAGTACTGTGCAGGGGGTGCACAGGGAGGTACTCTGCAGGGGGCACACAGTGCAGTGGAGGGGCGGCACAGGGGAGGTGTGCAGTGCAGTGATGTGCTGTGTGGGGGTGCATGGTGCAAGGGTGTACTGTGCAGGGGAAGTATTATGCAGGAAAGCCCAATATGCTGAACCTGAAATGCAATTTGTGTACCAGAAAACACACTTCTAAAGCCTGCAGTGTGGGAGCTTCAGCATACTCACAGCATTGTGCCAACTACTATGTAAATCTAGAATTTCTGAGGCTCACCCAGGTTGCAGCGTGTACCAGCCTGCCCTCCTTCACCGTCCTATGGCTACAGCACACCGTCTTGTCCATTTGTCTGCTGCTGGGCGTGTGCACCGTCTCCCCAGCTTGGCCATCTGGATGATGATGCCACACCTACTCGTACAACATCATTTTTAATTCTTTGGGGCGTATGCCTAGACAGTCCCTGGGTGTCTGGTAACCTGCACGTTACTGTTCAGTGAGCTCCCAGCTGTGTCCCAGCGCGGCTGCACCAGTCCCTCTTTCCCGGGGAAGACTGGCCGCCCCAGTCTCTCCACAGCTGCCCAGTCCCTCCCCGCCTCCTGCGGCACTCCCTGTTGGCCATCTTTCTAACCACAGCCGTGCCTGTGTCTGTGTGGAGTGGTGTCTCCACGTGGTTGGAGTTTCCTGAATGTGAGCGTGTTTCCGATGTTTCTTGGCCATTTTGTATCTTCCTTGGAAAAGTCTCTCTTCCAATTCTTATGCATTTGTTGGGTTGGGTCATCTCTGTGGCTGAGTTGTGAGAGTCCTTTGTGAATGCTAGGCTTGTATCAGGTGTATGACACATTCAGTTTTGATAAAGTTAAATCTATTTTTTTCTTTGATGCTTTGGTGTTGTATCTAAGAAACCACAACCCAAGCTAAGGTCATGAAATTTTACTTCCACGTTATTCTCCAAGAGTTTTCAAGTTTTGTCTCTTACATTTAGGTCTTTGGTTTGTTTTGATTAATTCTTAAACATAGCATGAGACAGGGACTCTGACAGTTCATGTTAAGTGCCAACTAGACGAGACCAGCAGATGCTCACACAGTAGATTAAATAGTGCTCGAGGTCTCCGTGAGGGTGTTTGGGGAAGAGAGGAGAACATGAATTCACGGACTGGATGGAGGCGAGGCCCCCCAGCACAGGGGCACATGCAGGGGCCGAATGGAGCGGGGAAGTGAGTTAGGCTGGAGCGGCTCTCTGCCTCCTGCCCGCTGTGTGCTGTGTGCGCTCTGCGTGCGAAGCCTGCAGACGTGCCCTGGACTCCCAGCAGCCTGTCTGGCTCTGGGGTCTTTGAACTGCACCAGGCCGCTGTCCTGGACCTCCAGCTCTCTGACAGCAGGCGGCGTGCTCCTCAGCCTCACGCTCCCTGAAGCAGTGTTCTGCACCCACGTTGACACAGGGCCCAGCTTCATTCTTTCTCACCTCAAGTCCCGGGGACCTGGGAGGCTAGGGCAGGAGGATGGTAAGCTCAAGGCCAACCTGGGAAACTCAGTGAGGCCCTGTTCGTGGTCGAGCTTCCCTGGGTTTAGTCCCCAGTACCCTTTAAAACAAGAAGAAAAAAGAAACAAATCCTGTCTAACAGCCCAAGGGTTTCTAGACAGGAAAGATTTCCCAGCATCACTGTGTCGGTTTTTATAAAAATGTGTCTACTTCGCTGCCTGCATCTGCTGTCCAGTTCCTGCCCGGACCCCTCTTTCCACCTCAGGAGTGAAGAACAAGGACCATGGGTCACCAGAGACGATTACCTGACCACGCTGCGCAGCGCGGATCCAGGCCTGTCAGTCTGGGTGGCTGAAGATCACCTTGCCCACCTCTGAGGGTGAAAGTGACCGTTTACCCAGCTCTCTGGGTTCTTTAAGCTGGATTCCAGGACCCAGTCAGTCACAAGGTTTTCAGGGAAATGTTTGGGCTAAATCATAGAAAAGATCCTGGTGCCAGGGGCCTCCCAGGTAAGGGGCAGCCTGGGCTCACAGCCTCCGGGCAGCCTGGGCAGGGACCTCTCCATCTTTCTGCCCTTCCCGGGGCTGGAATTGAACACAGCAGTGACCTTTGACCCTTTGACTCTACTGTGGGGCCAACCTGCTGGGGACAGCAGAGCTGCTAGGTGGCACCTGGCTCCCCCGTCCCTCATGGCCCTGGGCGTCCTCTTCTGGGCTGCCCATCACAGCCTGTGTGTGTCCTCTGGGGTCTTCTGCTGGACAGCCGGGCTGCGCTCTGCGGGTCTGCTCTCGTTCCCGGAGGCCAGCTTTCCTCTGGGAGGCTCCTGCGCCACGGCAGGAGCCTGCGGGCGGGCTCCTGCTCTTCTGGGCTGCCCTCCTCCCAGCGCTCTCGAGTTTGCTGAGGCTCTTGTTCCTCAGGTGCTTTCTCTGCCTTTGAAATCTGTGTTCACAGGCTCCGAAACTGACACCTTCAGGAATTCTTTCCGACCTGATGCTCCCAGTAGCATCTGAGGAGGAAACGGCAGTTTCAGGGGATTCTGAAGGAGGAGAGCCTCGCTGCCCGGCGTCAGCCTCCCTCCCAGGGGCCACGGCCACGAAATTGGCAGAAGACCCTCTAGGACCTGTTCAGGGCTGCGGGGAAGACGCGCCCCAGGCCACACGGGGAGGATGTGGGACAAGGCCCTGTTGAAGGGAAGAAGGTCCCTTTCCCCGTCTGCACATCTCAGGGAGCCGAGTGACCGCGGTCCTCGGCTGACTCAGATGAAATCACAGCCAAGCAGCCCCCGGAGGAGAGCCGGCGGGGTGACCGGCCGTTCCTACACCTCTGGGTTTCCACCAGGTCGGCTGCAGGCTCCACCCACGCAGAGTGTGCTGTGACGGTCACCAACTTAGGGATGCCCCACAGGAGGGGCACGTGACTTCCCAAGCCCCACGGAGAGTCTGTGATACCGAGGACATGACACCCCAGGACACCAGCGCCCCCCCTGCCCTGGTCAGTGCTGTCCCGCCCAGCTTCCTCCTTATTCATGAAAATGGCTTGATTAGTGTTGATTAGCGGCCCTGAAGGAGGACGGGACAGCAGGTGCATGCGGTGGAGTTGTGTGTGCAGAAGACTGGGTGGGCAGAGCCTGGGTTCACCCCAGGGACGGGTACAGCGTATACAGCAGGTGGAAAGACCTGCACCAGGCAGGGTGGAAAGACCAGGCGGCAAGTACCCCAGAGGGGCTGCGTCCACCCAGCTCCAGCTCAGAGCAGCCCAGCCCTGCCATGTCCTGCCGCAGGGTGTCCCCTTTAAACCCAGGAGGAGGGCGCCAGGGGAGGTGCCTCGGGCATGGGGCAGGGCCAGGTCTGCCGTGGGCCACGAGTACAGGCTTGTCTCCAGAGGGAGGACAACAGCCAGGTGCTGTGCTGGAGCAGCAGACCTGGGAGGCGGGAAGCCGATTCCCTGTGGTTTCTTGGACAAATCACTTCATCTTCTGGGATACAAGGTGTGGCTTCTTAACCTAAAGGAGGGGTTTGGGCCAGAACAAGCCCAGGGCAAGTGCTGTGCTCCTGTTCTCCCCTCATTAGCTCCTGCAATTTGACCGAGTGCCTGCCCGCGGGCTAGCAGTGGCTTTGGGACATGGAGCACATAAAACAGAACAATAAAAATGGAGGAGGAGGAGAACCCTGCCATTTTTGAGTTTATGTCCTGGTGCAAGGAGAGGTGAAGCAGCAGTAAACACGCAGCTTAGTAAATGCCGGCAGGTGGGGAGGTGGCGTGGAGGATGAGGAGCAGCGTTCACAGTTTCAGATGGGGACTCCACAGGGCCTGACTTTAAAGGGAACACTTAGGCAAACCATTGGCAAAGCAGGACACTGGCCACGGATGTCTGTGCCAAGGGCAGCTGCAGAGGGGCCACCGGGCAGAGTCTGAGGCCGGAGCTGGCTGGCCCCTGCAGCAGCCAGCAGGGAGATCCGGGATTCGGATCTTACCAGTGAGAGGGAGCCCCCAGGGCTTTGAGCAGAGGACGACGTGGCCACTGGCACTTAGAAGGATCATCCTGACTCCGTGGAGCGTAGGCTGCAGGCAAGGCCAGGTGGAAGAGGGAGGCCAGCGGGAGACCACTGAGAGGTCCTGGGTGAGAGATGGTGTGGACGGAGCAGTCTGGCCGCGTGTAGGGCGGTGGGAGAGTGCCCCATAGATGCGCACAAGTCCTGTGTCCGTACAAAAGAAAAATAATAAAGCATGTAAGAGAGGAGCGCAGTGGGTGGGGGCAAGAGGGGCCGTGGGTTAGTGTGCAGGAAGAGCCTGGGCTCCTGGGGGGCGGGGCTCTGGGTGTGCTGTGCAGGAAGAGCCTGGGCTCCTGGGGGGCGGGGCTCTGGGTGTGCTGTGCAGGGAGGAGACCTGGGCTCCTGGGGGGCGGGGCTCTGGGTGTGCTGTGCAGGAAGGAGACCTGGGCTCCTGGGGGGCGGGGCTCTGGGTGTGCTGTGCAGGAAGGAGACCTGGGCTCCTGGGGGGCGGGGCTCTGGGTGTGCTGTGCAGGGAGGAGACCTGGGCTCCTGGGGGGCGGGGCTCTGGGTGTGCTGTGCAGGAAGGAGACCTGGGCTCCTGGGGGGCGGGCTCTTGGTGTGCTGTGCAGGAAGAGCCTGGGCTCCTTGGGGGGGCGGGGTTCTGGGTGTGCTGTGCAGGAAGGAGACCTGGGCTCCTGGGGGGCGGGGCTCTGGGTGTGCTGTGCAGGGAGGAGACCTGGGCTCCTGGGGGGCGGGGCTCTGGGTGTGCTGTGCAGGGAGGAGACCTGGGCTCCTGGGGGGCGGGGCTCTGGGTGTGCTGTGCAGGGAGGAGACCTGGGCTCCTGGGGGGCGGGGCTCTGGGTGTGCTGTGCAGGGAGGAGACCTGGGCTCCTGGGGGGCGGGGCTCTGGGTGTGCTGTGCAGGGAGGAGACCTGGGCTCCTGGGGGGCGGGGCTCTGGGTGTGCTGTGCAGGGAGGAGACCTGGGCTCCTGGGGGGCGGGGCTCTGGGTGTGCTGTGCAGGGAGGAGACCTGGGCTCCTGGGGGGCGGGGCTCTGGGTGTGCTGTGCAGGGAGGAGACCTGGGCTCCTGGGGGGCGGGGCTCTGGGTGTGCTGTGCAGGGAGGAGACCTGGGCTCCTGGGGGGCGGGGCTCTGGGTGTGCTGTGCAGGGAGGAGACCTGGGCTCCTGGGGGGCGGGGCTCTGGGTGTGCTGTGCAGGGAGGAGACCTGGGCTCCTGGGGGGCGGGGCTCTGGGTGTGCTGTGCAGGGAGGAGACCTGGGCTCCTGGGGGGCGGGGCTCTGGGTGTGCTGTGCAGGGAGGAGACCTGGGCTCCTGGGGGGCGGGGCTCTGGGTGTGCTGTGCAGGAAGGAGACCTGGGCTCCTGGGGGGCGGGGCTCTTGGTGTGCTGTGCAGGAAGGAGACCTGGGCTCCGGGAGGCTGGGTGTCGGTGGGGGAGAGGAGGGGCCAGAGGCTGGGGTTTCTAGACCTAGCCACGGGAAGGGCGACCCCCCCAGCCCCAGACGGCCAGGTCTGCAGGCCTGCTGAGGGCAGGCGAGGGGCTCAGAGGCTTAGTGCTTGGTGTGCGTTCAGGTGTTGGCCACATACAGGGGGTCAATGTGGAACACACCAGGGATGGGGGGTCAGAGTGGACCACACCAGAAATGGGGGGTCAGTGTGGGTCACACCAGGGATGGGGGGTCAGTGTGGACCACACCAGGGATGGGGGGTCAGTGTGGGTCACACCAGGGATGGGGGGTCAGTGTGGGTCACACCAGGGATGGGGGGTCAGTGTGGGTCACACCGGGGATGGGGGGTCAGTATGGACCACACCGGGGATGGGGGGTCAGTGTGGGTCACACCAGGGATGGGGGGTCAGTGTGGACCACACCAGGGATGGGGGGTCAGTGTGGAGCACACCCAGGGATGGGGGTCAGTGTGGGCCACACCGGGGCAGGGGGGTCAGTGTTGGTCACAGCAGGGATGGGGGTCAGTGTGGGCCACACCAGGGACCCCGGGTCAGTGTGGGCCACACCAGGGATAGGGGGTCAGTGTGGGCCACACCGGGGATGAGGGGTCATTGTGGGTCACACAAGAGATAGGGGGTCAGTGTGGACCACACCGGGGATAGGGGGTCAGTGTGGACCACACCAGGGATAGGGGGTCAGTGTGGACCACATCAGGGATGGGGGGTCAGTGTGGACCACATCAGGGATGGGGGGTCAGTGTGGGCCACACCAGGGGAGGGGGTCAATGTAGCCTCGGTGGTGTCAGGCAGTGGAGACTTGAGGCCCAGCTGGGAGAGAAGCACATGTCAACCTTGCCCCACGACCTGCGTGGGTGTGTTGAGTGGGGACTCAGTGCTCTTTACCCCCAGGGTTCTGTACTTCCAGTGTGTGTGGTCCTCACCAGTGTCACTGTCACGCCACCACTGGCCTTGCTGGGGTGAAGGCACTTTGCAAAGCCTGCTTGTCATCTGAGTGCTGACCCAAGTCCAGCAGACCTGCTCAGGTTGCTCCACGGACTGAGTTAACCTGGGCAGGATGGACCATGCTCTGTAGCCTAATGGCCACTGTCCCTGGCACCTCAGGAGAGGAACGTCATAGGCATGAATTTTATTTTTGTGGTGCTGGAGGTCGAACCTGGGGCCCTGCCGGCACAGCTGGCTGCCAGTCCAGTGGTGTTGACTTGACGTCACTTCCCTGGGGCTTAGAAGTGCGTGTCGTGCTTTACAGCAGCCTTCTCCTCAGTTCCTGACTTACTCTTTGCCTGAGAAGCAACCTTGGTCTTGGAATAGGTGCAGCCCTTGGGTTTGAAAGTCGGCCAACTCCAGGGTCCCGGCTGGTCCTTCTCCGTAGGGTGGCACACAGCTCGGCAGGGCACCTTCCCAGGGCAGCACATTCGCCTGGGCAGTCTGCAGGTGTCCATGCCGAGACACACACTGCCGTCCATGGGCAGAGCTGTGCATTCCTGGTCATCACTGCGCCTGCTGTGAGGCCCGGCCGAGGCCTCCGCCTCTCCTCTGGTCTGTGCACTGGCTTCCCCTGTGTGCCCCCTTTCGAGACCGGGGACCTCAGTGTGCTCCTCTGTCTCTCCGTGTGGTCTTCCTGTTCTGCGGCCCTGGGCTGATCTGGGTGGGCAGGTTAGAGGAAAGGGTGGCTGCTCCTCCAGCCCCTCAGGGCCCAGGACACAGGCAGGGGCTCTCTCGGGCTCTCCCTTCTCCAACTTGTGCTCTCCAGCTGCTGCTCAGCATGCTGATGGCCTGGGGAACGCTGAGGTGACCACCTCCTGCCCTCTCCTGGCCTTGTCCAGGTGGCCTGCGGCTCCTTCTCCTGGCCTTCCCACGAGGAGCAGGCTGCATGTCCCAGCAGTGCCCCTTGATGGACAGACCTGAGCGGTGCTGGGGTAGGCTCCTGCTCAGAGCCTCACATGGGGGTCCAGCCTTCCCGTGGCCTGTGGTCTTCCAACTTACAACTCAGAATTCTCTCTCCCAGCCTCCCTGTGGGTGTGGAGTGAGCAGATGATTATTTTTCTAAATAATTCATGCAAGCACTGTGGCTGATGGGCGTGTAAACCAAAACTCTTGTCTCTCCTCTCAGCTTTGCTGTGGCCCCCTTCCCTGGTGGGGTGCAACGGTGGTACGGTTCAGAGGTGGGAGAGAGCAGTTCACAGAGGAGGAGAGCCAGTGGAGCCGGACTCAGGGGCGTCTTCCCAGCCGTTCACCCAAACCTCTCCAACCCGTGCCTGACCTCCAGCTCGGCTTCCTAGGCCTCCGGTCTCACCCCTGTGGAGCCCGAGGTCACCACAGCTTCCAGGCCACCAGGGAAGGCCCCTCCGGCCAGCGTGGTACCTTCTCGGTGAGGCAGGCCAGTGTGTGTCACGCCCATGCCCACACCCTTAGGGGAGAGTGTGAGGGGCTTGGCCCCTGTAAATCCAGGCTTGCTGAGCTCCTGTGTGTCCGCATTGTGCCAGGTGCTGGGTGGGCAGCTGAGAGCTGCTGCAGCCCTGCTGCCTCCCACAGCAGCACCTGACCCCACCGAGATAGCCAGTGCGCTCCCCCCTAGGGTAGGCACCCCACGGAATGCCTCCCGCCGGAGTTTCATCCGATCTGGGCAGTACCAGGAGGGCAGACTCACCTCCAGTTCACAGTCTGCAGAGACAAAGCTCGAGATTAAGGGACTTGCCCAAGGCTTTTCAACTAGCCACGAGTGTCGGATTCAGAGTTGAACCGAGGGCCTGGGTTCTCTGACTTCAAGACGCGGAGCCTCTCGCTGCAAACCCATGAAACGCACATCCAAGAGACAAACACAGGCTGTCCCGTGGACTTGTTCATCATTACAATCCCACATGTGAGTGGCACACAGCAGGCGCGTCCAGCGCCCTGCACACGGCCATGCAGCCACCAGCTCGCTGACTCACTGCTCCTGCTGACCAGTGCCACTCACCTTGCTCCACCCGGTGACCCCTGTCGTCCTCTAGGGCAAAATGGGAATTTACCAGGACGCCCACCCGGCTGCTCCTTGGGGGGCCAAGAGCAGCTTCTCGCATGTTCAGAAACAAGGACACGAGGCTGACCGCCGTGGTGCGTGGGCTCCCTCAGTCCTGTTCTGTGGGCGAATCTCCTTCCCACAAGGTCTGCTTTGGCAGATAGGAGGCAGTGAGTCAGGAAATGCTGGGCAAGAACTCGCCAGAAGCTGCTCTCGAGTGCCGTCACCTCCAGGGCTGGCTGAGGCTGAGCTGTTATGGACGTGAGGACAGGTCTCAGAGCTTCCTCGCCCAGTAAACCGCGCTTGTCAGCTTGCAGGAGAGACGCTTTCTCTGACAGCAAGGCAGTAACCTTCAAGAAATAGTTGTCCCTCACGCTGTGAGTCACTGGTGGGCACAGTCATTCTCAGGCGTCGCGCTCCGGGGTGGCTGTGGTGAGGGATCATGGAAAGGTGGCTGGGCCTTCGCTGTGTGTGTGTGTGTGGGGGGGGGGGGGATGGTGGAGGAGCATTTCCCACCATCCCACGCGGGACCCAGATGGGTCTGGAGGCAAGGCTGTGCCAGGGCTCATGCCCAGCACCCCCAGGCGCGGTCCAGGAGACACTGCTCTGGCCCAGGAGGGAGGGACACTTCGCTCTCCCTTATGCAGGGAACAGGAGCAGGAAGGGTGCTGACAGAAGAACAGCGCTTTCCCACTGTCCCGTCCCTCCTGGGGGCACGTGGAGAGATCTGGCGAACGCTGAGCTGGCCAGTGGTGAGGCAGTGGAGCCCATGTGTCTCCCCTCAGGAGCTGACCTATCCCAGTCTCCCAGGAGCCCTGAGAGTCAGGTGGTCACTCCTGTCTTGCGGGTGAGGCCACCGAAGCTCAGAGTGTGGATCCACCATCCTACAAAATCATGGATTTGTGGCATCTTAGGCTTCGCAGGCACTTCAGAAATGAGACGGTCGGACTCGGTTCAAACCGGCTTCCTTGAACTCAGCTTTGGTGAACACTCAGTACCGTGCCAGACACAGGGGATGAAAACAGGGCTGGGAATGATCTCTCTCAGGCCTCCGGCTGGAGCCTCGGCCTGGCAAGCAGGGGGCGCACGCCAGGTGGAGGGGACAGCCTGGGCTGGAGCTGTTGGCCCACCGGAAGGCTAGGTGTGGGCAGCCGTGGTCCGGAGGATCCCTGGGGCTGACCCAGGAGCAGGAGAGGACAGCAGCTGGCCAGCAGCAGGGAATGGCAGGCCGTGGGGCAAGTGTGAGCAAGGACTGAGCTGCCGGGGGGCAGGGGGTGGCCTTCCTGGGACGCAGGAGGAGAGTGTGGCAGGGGGAGGGGCTGGTGGAAATCTGGAAAGGGGTGAGGATGAGGACCGGGAGGGCTTTGAGGGCCGTGTTAAGGGTCTGGATGATGCTCTCCTGTAGCAGAAGGTGCATCCACAGAGCTAACCAACGATGACAACGGCGGTGTTTGAGCACTTACCACAGGCACGTGCCTTGCTGCAGCCAGCAGCTCAGTCAACGTGGTGAAACCCGCCTGAGGAAAGGATTTTAGGAATGCGGAAACAAGAGTTAGGGAGCTGAGGTGGTCTGAGGGGGCAGAGCCGATCTCTAGCTGTGCCTGGCTCCAGGGGCTGTTTAGAAGATCACCAGAGCATTGTGGGGAGTGGGTGTTAGGGTCTGGGGTGTCCCCCAGATCTCACTTGTGACACAATGCAAGAATGTTCAGATGTGAAATGATTAGGAGACCTATAATCTAATTAGTGGATTAATCCACTTGAGTGGATTAACTGGGGTGGGGCTGGAAGGAGAAGGTCACGGGGGCTTATACTTCATCCCTGATGAGCAGAACTTTCTCTCTCTCTGCTCGCCACGTCTGGAGCTGCTCTCTTCACTGGTGACAGCTCTGACGTCCATCAGTGTTGGTTTGATTGCCTGTCCTCAAACCAAGGCTGTGCGTCTAGAAGTAAAAAATGGCAGGGTGGGGCAGGCAGGACAATCAGAGACCACAATACCACCCCACCCAGCAGAATGGACCCCAGGATTGCTCCAACTGCAAGCCAATTAAATGTGGGCAGTGGAATTGTGAATATGCTGGTGAAAGAGATGAAAATGGCGGAACTATAAATCAGTTTATTTAAATGCACTTTTTTGATAGCAGAGTATAGGCATATCATTAGCTTGTAAATGTGTCTAATAAGCCTGTCTTCACTAATATGCCAAAAAGGGTCTAATTAACTTTTTTTTCTCCCGTTAGACAGTAGTGTGAGGATCCCTGATCACATTTCCACACTATCTTTTTAGCATCAGCAAAGCAGCACTAAAGCAGCCCCTGTGTGACATCTATAAAAATGCTACTTTATAATTAGGATGATCTTGGCTTGAACAATAATGTTGCAATTTGTAGCCATGGCTTCTGCTTCTCCTTAATTTTAATGTATTAGCCCACAATGCTCTGGAGATTTCTAGGCAGACTGGCCTGTTTCTGTTTCCAAGATTGCTGGCATTATACACGTTGAGGTTAAGGAAGATGCAGCAGCTGCAATTTTCTTTTTTCTTTTTTTCCCTGAGAAAGGAACACTGGTGAGACCAGCTGAGTGTGACGTCCCTGCTTCCTCCTTAATCCCCTGTCTGAATCCAAGGACCACATTTTGTAGACAATGCTGATGATAAGCAGGAATCACAAACAAGTGATCCAGTGTTTCCCGGTGATTCCACTACAGAAATGTGAGTGGCTTCCCACCAGAATCCAGGGTCTGAAAAAAGTCTGTCGTCGACTCCGCATTTCCCTCCGTTAGCCCTGTAAGTCTTTGCAGACTCTGGATATTGAAACAAAAGAGGAATCTTCTTTCAAAACACATCCCTTGAGCCTGCCATGTGTCCTTTGTTTTACTTGGGATGCAGTCGCCCCTGTTGATTAAAAGAGGGATTTTACTACTGAACGACAGTCTGTGGACGGGCTCTGGGAGATCCACGAACACCTTAAAATACAGGCATTTTTAATGACACCAGAATCATCCGCAAGGGAGTGACCCATGCCCAGACCTACGTGTCTTCACTGAAGAACATGACTTCCGAGAGATTGAGTGGGATTGTGAACCTGCACATCTTAAAAGAACTTTGATAATTCTGTTGGGGAGAGCATTCAAGGTGTTCCTCAGATGGTCAAATGAGTCTGTGATGCTGAGGAGTAGAGAATCATGATTGAAAGCCTGACGTTCCAGATGATCCCTCATCCTCTGCTGCAAAGGCTTCGTTTCCAACCTGCTGTCCTGTCGTGGGATCGAGAGCCTCAATAAATAGGTGATTCTTTTTTATCTGAATCCCAAGACAAAGTGCAAGTAAACACCATGACATTTCCTATCTATTTGAATGTAGTTTTCCCTTGACCGGCATTAGCTTGATTGCAAATGACCAGTGACTGTGTTTCCAGAACTCTAGGGCTATTTTAGCCAGCTTCTTGTGGTTGCTCTTTATGTTTCCCTGGAGTGTCATAGCCCACTATTTTGGTATCAGACTTTTTGTCATCTCTTTCAGTTATTTACCCTTAGGCTTCCACTATGTGATACAGTCAGAACCAGAGTGCTACAATTTTAAAGAATAATAACATCATTAAATTATGGATGGAGAATGGACTTCAGAAGTCGTTTTTCCCAGGTCCTAGGTTTTTCGTGAGAAAGTGAAGGCTTCCTCCTGGGAAGGAGAGGGGACTTTCCTGAAGTCACATGAGCACAGATCTAGGTGCAACCCCCAGACATCTATCTGGCTGAGGTGGCGCGCAGCCGGCAGGACTGGAGCAGTCCCAGCACCAAGGCTGTCTGGCACACCCTTGACCTTGCCTTCACGCCCAGAAAGATGCTCTCCAAGACACATTACAATGAAAATGCCTGACAGACAAATGAAGATAGAATTTTAAAATCTGCAACGGGAAATGACAGGTCATATTTGGAGGTCAGACCACCCAAATCTCAATTGATTTCTCCACCCATAACCTAAAAGCCAGGAGGGCTTGGAATAATATATACCAAACCCTGAAAGAAAACAGCACCAATCAAAACTACTCTATCCCGAAAAACTATCCTTCAGAATTGAAAATGAAATAAAACAATTCATAACCATTAAGCCTTCACTAGAAAACATATTTAATGAGATATTTCATGCAGAAGAAATAAAAAATAAAAATTAAACCAGCATTGGGAAGAGTTGCACTAGGAAAATAGTCAATTAACGTGAAATCAAGGCTGAATTGAGCATTAGAAATAAATATAAATGTCAGAAAAAAAATCCTTTCTCATTAATAACATTGGGTGATGTTGAGAGCCACAGCCAAAGGGGCCCCAGCAAACTTCCAGCTGCCAGCAAACTTCCAGCTGCCGGCTGATGATTGGCTCACAGCGGCCCCAGCAACATATAGCTGATTGGCTCCTCTGCGGTGATGTTCATTGGGCTGTTTCCCTGCCCTTCAGACTGCCAGCTGATGATTGGCTCACAGCGGCCCCAGCAACATCTAGCTGATTGGCTCCTCTGCAGTAATGTTCATTGGGCTGTTTCCCTGCCCTTCAGACTATGGAACTGCTCACTGGGGGACTTCTTTGGCTCCGCCCATGTGACCCAGCCAATCGGCCTCAAGAGCAGGAGGATTGTGGGAGGTGGTGAGGTTTGTGGGGGTGAGAGGCTTGTGGAAGCCGGTGGTGGCAGTTGGGCTCTGAGGGTTTTTTCCTGAGGAGCTGTTTTGCTTGGCGTTTGTAGTTCTAAAAATAAAGTTCGTTTCTGCTTGACAAGTGGCTCCTGAATTGTGCCCAGCCAGACTGCAGCAGGGTGTAAATGGTTTCAACTGGTCCATCAAAAGACATAGACTGGCAGAATGGATTAAAAATAAGACCCGATCATATGTTGTTTAGAAGAGACCCACTTTCCCACAAAAACATCCACAGACTGAAAGGGAAAGGACGGGAAGAGACAAGGAGTGCAGGTGGAGATGAGAGGCAAGCAGCTTGGTTACTCTCCTGTCAGACAGACAGACTCAGGCCACAGTGAGCAGAAGGCACAGAGAAGGACACTTCATCCTGGGTAAAGGAATCATCCAACAACAAGATAGAATCACTGTGAGGTTTGTGCCCCAAACAATGGTGCAAATATGTACATAAAATAAATCTTTCTCAAATAAAAAATCAAACACACCACCATGTAATAATACTGGGGGATTCCAACACCTCTCTCATGACGGCAGTTCTAAGAAAGTTTATAGCCCTGAATTACTGCACTGATAAAATAGAAAGACTTCAAAAAAATAATCTAATGTTATAACTATTGTGACTAGAAAGAGAAGTACAAACTAATACAAAAATTAATAGACGGTAGGAAATAATTAAGAGCTGAAATTAATGAAATAATACAAAAATAATTGATGAAACAAAGAGTTAGCTCTTTAAAAAGATAAACAAGAGGGCTGGGGATGTAGTTCAAGCAGTAACGTGCTTGCCTGGCATGTGTGCGGCCCGGGTTCGATCCTCAGTACCACATACCAACAAAGATGTTGTGTCCACCAATAAGCAAAAAAATAAATATTAAAATTCTCTCTCTCTCTCTCTCTCTCTCTCTCTTAAAAAAAATAAAAAATAAATAAAAATAAAAAGATAAACAAGATTCATAAATGCTTAGCCAAACTACTGGAAGAGGGATACAAAAGATCCAAATGAACTAAATTAGATATGAAAACAGAGATATCACTGCAGACTCTTCTGAAATCCAGAGGATCCCGAAAAACTATCTTGAAAATTCATATTCCAATAAACTGGACAATTTTGCCGATATTGACAGATCCCTAGAGACATACGACCCACCCAAGTTGGGCCTGTCTAAGAGGCAAGTTCACAGTTCTGTTGCTTCATCAATGCAAACGTGGCCTAGGATACTGAAGACCTAGTCAGACTGTATCAAGGTGGCCTAGGACACAGAAGACCTAGACAGACTGATATCAAGGTGGCCTAGGATACTGAAGACCTAGTCAGACTGTATCAAGGTGGCATAGGACACAGAAGACCTAGACAGACTGATATCAAGGTGGCCTAGGATACTGAAGACCTAGTCAGACTGTATCAAGGTGGCGTAGGACACAGAAGACCTAGACAGACTGATATCAAGGTGGCATAGGACACAGAAGACCTAGACAGACTGATATCAAGGTGGCCTAGGATACTGAAGACCTAGTCAGACTGATATCCAGGTGGCGCAGGACACAGAAGACCTAGACAGACTGATATCAAGTAATAAAATTTGAGCATCTACTAAAAGGCTACTACAAAGAAAAGTCCAGGACCAGAAATGAGTTCTACCAGACTGTAAAATGAATTAATAGCAATCCTCTTCAGATTATTGCATGAAGTAGGAAGACAGGAAAATGCCACAGTGATGCTATGAAGCTAGCATCACCCTGACTCCCAACCCAGACAAAGTCTCATCCGGGAGGGAAACTTCCGACCAAGATCCCTGATGAGCACAGGCATAGAGTCCTTAATAAAATATTGGCAAGCAGCATTCAAAAACAGATCAGGGGCTGGACACAGTGGCACAGGCTGTAATCCCAGTGGCTTGGGAAGTGAGATGGAGGATTGAGAGTTCAAAGCCAGCTTCAGCAATGGTGAGGCACTAAGCAGCTCAGGGAGATGCTGTCTCTAAATAAAATCCAAAATGGGGCCGGGAATGTGGCTCTGTGGCCGAGTGCCCCTGGGTTCAATCCCTGGTGCCCACCTTGGCGTCTCAAAAAACGACCGTATTAAGAAGATATTACACTGCGATCAAGTGAGTTCCATCCCAGGGTTGGTTCAAGATATACAAATCAATACATGTGATTCACCACATAAACAGATTTAAGGAAGAGACTCACACGATTATCTCAACAGAACCCGAAAAGCCTATGACGAAGTCCAGCACCCATTCCTGTTTAGAGCACGGGAGGGACTGCGTGTGGACTCAACCTCAGCAGGGTGGAGACCTACACAGCCGCCCAAAGCCAGCATCACAGGAAGTGGGAAAAGTGCAAGCACTTGTCTGAAAACAGGAACA